>NW_024067844.1:300000-457072 GCF_009389715.1 Phoenix dactylifera
CAGAATTTATGAGCAAGAAATTTCAACTTGAATGACACATCGATGAAAGATACAATAAACATTCTCTTGCAAACAAAAAAAAAAGAGAGAGATTTTCTTCAGCCAAGGGTGTAAAGAATCTAAAAGGTATTTGGCTTGAAGAATGCTAAATGCACTGGTAATCTAAACTCTTCTCTTGCGAGTTAGTTGAGCAAAATCAATAGTGTGAAATTATATGGTTGCATGATTAAACCTTTAATTGTTGATCATCTTGATATCATGCTTCATTCTCATGCTAGTAATAATTGTTTCATGGTGTGATTAAACTACCTTTTTCTATATAATGCATAACCATGAAATACACAAGCTTATGCCTCAAACCTCTAATTCAAAATAACTTGTGATAAGCTATGAATCATTGGGCATAATGAAAATGCTGTTTGCATGGTATATATTTATATGCAGCATATTAGATTAATTTTTTATTCTGCTCTTTCATGTAATTACTTGAAATAATAAAAAGAAAGAGAGATAAAGAAAAGAAAATGAACAATTATTCAAGAGAATACTCCAATCTTTAGGAAAAGCAAAACAAGCATAATATATTTGGCACATTTGTGAGACTAATATGAACATTCCTTTCGGAAGAGATAAAATCTGTAATTAATTACATAAAAAGTTTGAAGTGAACATTTTAACCCTTCTATATTGCTCATCATAGGGATGGTGCTAATGGGGAGGCTAGTGGTAGTACCCGGCACTATTTGACCCAACTATTCGGTGTAGGGTATATTAGGGACGGCACAAGAGGGAGGCTAGTGGTAGTACCTCGTGCCCCTTCCAACTCTACCGGATAGGGAGCAAATAGAGTATAGAGCATAAGAAGGTAAAAATGAAAGTATATAAGAAGAATCAAGTCAAATTTTTAATCACTTGAAAACACACCTTTAGGATAAAATCAATGTAGAATTATATATAAATAGGGAGAGTTTATTTAAAAAGAATAAATTTTGATCCTTGACATGCTTGCTCTTAATGTTTTAATACATGATGTTATGACTTAATGCATATTATGTTTTGCATGTAACATGATGTTATGAATTATGTGTTTTCAATATTCAAATAACAAAGATCTTTCCTAAATATAACTTGTAATGCTTCATGCCTATAAAATCTGATTGAAACATGTTATTACCAACAACAACATCATTTTGTTTTAATGAATATATTTTGAAAAATAAAAGAAAAGAATAATTTGAATTTGCAAATTAGGCAAAATGAATTGATTCTGATTTATCTTTTATCTTGTCTAACATTAGTACATAATGTCCTTCAATTCGTACCAAAATTCAATATGAATTACAAAGATTCTGGATGTGCTCTAATGTTCTTGAAATATGTGTTTACAATCTTAATAATTTAAGATGAGCTACAATGTAGAAGATGCATATCTCAAATTATAATCCTGAAAGCCTCCTTGAAAATTTTTATGAAATTCAGAATCTGATTTTGTATAAAAGCTTAAACTTAATTTAAAAAAATGCTTCTATCATTGCATTTTTGTAACTTTCATTATATGCTTCAATGATTGCATCATTTTGAGGAATAACTCAATATGATTCCTAGATGAAAACTACGGTCTAAGAAAAATAGAATTAATTTTGATGCCTTGATTGTTTGCTCCGATACGCATCTGAAACATATCATTTTCTATCTTATAAGTTTATTAAAATTAGTCTAAATGATGCGTTTTTCAATGATCTTGATTGCAAATGAATGGTTCTAAACATATGATATTATTTTGATATTAAAAAGATTTATGGTGCTTCATATATACATTGCTGAAAAACTATGACTAAGAAATTAATATTTTGAATATACACTCCTACATAATTAAATGCTTCTATCATTAAAAAGAAAAGCTATTTTTAAGAAGAGAGTGAATGATCTTAAGTTTAGAAATATTTCAGCTCACTCAAATGATTCTTAAAAGAAAGAAAATGTAAATGCTTTTGAAAAAATTTGAGCTTCAAATGAATTATTTTCTAATTAATATTTCAGTACATTTTCTCAAAGATTAAGAGGAAGCATAACTTGTTCTTAAAAGATTAAAAAGAGTGATTGCTATAAATTTTGAATAATTCTAGATCACTCTACATTCTTGATATCATAAAGTTTCAGTTTTATTCACGTTTATCATTAAAATCTGAAATTCAACAAAAGATAAGAATAATTAAAGAAGAATGCATCTTTTAAGGGGGAGCTTTAGATATTCAGTATCTTATCCTAAAGTTATTTTAATTTGATGCATACCTTGAATTTTATGGATTGATTTTTATGAACATCCTTATATTGCAAGACTTGCTTTAATTATATAATAAGTTTATACCTTGAGATGAGTTCTATAAAGGTTGTCTTATCTCAAACCTTGAGTCTTATGAAAATAAAATATATTTTCGAGATTGACAATTTTATTGAACAAATTCTAAAACTCTCAAATGGAATGATTAATTAAGGGGGAGAAAGAAAATTTCAGAGGGAGAGATCATATAGAACTTAATCATGTAAATTCACAACTAAAGATGAGAGAAAGAATACTAAATGTAAAGTGGTATTAAACTTTGTGCCTCATTGAACATCTTTTGAAAGTTGGATTTTCATCTGTACTTAATTGGTAAATCACTTGTTTTGAAAACTAAGTGAAAAGGATTCCATTTGTCTTAGTATTGGAAATTTACTTTGGAATCTACTAATGAGCTCTTTTTGGCTTGCACTTTAGTGTTTCAATCATGAGCCAATTCATTTTAATTGATTTTGATGATATGATCTTTAAAGGAGTAAAAGAAAGTCTTTAAGAGAGCTTTCAAAGAACTTTCAAAGCCCTGAATTTTATGTATCCTACATTGCATAAATTCATATTTTGGTATCTATGCTCCAATATTTTTATATCATGAAAGAACTTTGAAGTCATTAAGAATTAAGGATTCAACATAATCTTATGTTTTTCGAGTATATAAGTTTTGATCTTTATCTGCTCTTATACTATACTCTAAAAATTAATTAGATTGCTCTCATGTTGCTATATACTTAATATATTAAAAAAAAAGGGTATTGAAGTTTCATTCGTGCTTTCTTTGAATATTATTCTTGATACTCCTTGAAATAACTTGAAAAAGATTCCATCTACACTTGATTTCAAAACTATCTTTGGAATCTACATTTAGAGATTACTTCTGGCTTATATCCTAAATATCTCATTCCTAAAGTCAAACACATAGAAATAAGATATGATTTTATTAGGGATCATGTGCAAAATGGAAACATATGTATTGAGCATATATGCACTGAAAAACAATTAGCCGACATATTCACAAAACCCTTGAGTGAGGATAGATTCTGCACGCTAAGGAGAGAATTAGGTATATGTGATCCTTTTTATTGAAGAAATATAAAAGGAAGCCAGTAGTCTCATGATACATTCCTCCAATTTCTAAAAATCCATGAAACATGAGTCAAACTTGTTATCTATAGATTCCTTACTCATGTATCATTGTTCCAGAAAGAATTTATAAGGATTGGAAGCAAGAAAATTTTTAGAAGCAAAAAGGAAGAGAAAAGAAAAATTCTGCACTTGGGTCAACCCAACCCAGAATAGGGTCGACCCAACGTTGAGTCAACCCAAGAAAATTCTTGAGTCGACCCAACGTCGGGATCCCACTGTTAAAAGGGGGACCCGTGAGCTATCTAGGGCACTGTTTACCCTTTGTCCTCTTCCGAAAACCTTATTTTCCACTCTCAAATCTTCTCCAATCATCTCCAAACAGTAGATTACTTCAAAATCTTGGAGAAATGGGACCCGAGAGAGCCGTAGCCAAGCGATCCGGAAGAGTCTCACGATCTTGTTTAGAGCCTCTCATATGTATCTTGCTTCTTCTCATATGTATCTTGCTTTTTCCTTATATCTTTAAATCTTGATTGAGGAACATTGTACTTATCTTTATTTTGGGCATTAATGTATGAAAATGTTCCTATTGTGATCAATGAAGTCTGAAGTTTGTTCTTAATTGCATCTTTTCCCATACATATGTTTTTGATGATAACAAAAAGGAGGAGAAGAGAAGGAAAGAGTATATAAAGGAGAAGAGAAGAAAAGATAGAATATTCACTTTAGAATATATAAAGGGGGAGAAGAAAAGATAGAATATTCACTTTAAGAAAAGAAAGAGTATTTCATTTGAGAAGTTAAGAAAGAGTATTAATTTTGGGAGAAGTAAAGATAGTGTTTAGAAAGAGTGAGTAAAGAAGTTATGAAACGAAAAGAGAAATAAATGGGCAAACAAATTGAAAATCATATAAGAAAGCTTATATATCTAAGGGGGAGCAATTTGTAACAATGAAAATCATCAGATCAAAAATTTCTATCATAATTCAGAATTTGGCACGCTCCTCTCGCACCCCGATACATAACCTGAAACTCATATGATATCTCAAATTTTTGAAGTTTCATTGCTAATGAATTATAAATGAAAGGGGGAGCCATTCAAAAAGTCAAATTGGCAAATTTTGAATAATATAGGGGGAGATTTCACAAGTATATATGAAAAGCTGAAATTCTGAAATTCATTCCCTTTTATAAACTGATTTTAAAGACAAGTATCAATAGGCTTATACTCTTTATTTTGTAATCATCAAAAAGGGGGAGATTGAGGATGATAGTGTTATTTTGATGATTAACAAGTAATTATCTAGAGCATGCTATAAGTTAAATTGATACTTCATTTATAAGTTCATTACTTTCAGTACATTTGTTTAATTGAAAATATATATATGGTCTTGTTCATTTGGATGAATCTAACCTTGAGAATGCAGCAAAGTGTGGATTGAGTCGACCCATAGGTTGATTGGGTCGACCCCGGCACATGTAGGAATCATCTGGCACACTCCTGCAAAAACAGCACAAATGAACAGTGAGTTGGGTCGACCCAAGGTAAGCATGAGTCGACCCAACCTCCAAAGAACCTCAAAACGCAAAGGAAGAATGCTCTCTGGATTCACTGAGAGGGTCGACCCACACAGTGGTTGAGTCGACCCAAGCTTGAGTCGACCCAAACTCTGAGAGGGTCGACCCAAAGGGCAAGACAGAAAGACAGACAGAAAACGGTTCTCTGGAATTACTGAGAGGGTCGACCCAAGAAGAATTTGAGTCGACCCAAGTGAACTTTGAGTCGACCCAAAGAATGGTTGGGTCGACCCATGGGAAGAAAGGCTGAAATTGAGGTTTCTGTGGTTACTGAGAGGGTCGACCCAAGAAATGGTTGAGTCGACCCAAGACAAAGTTGGGTCGACCCAAGGACAGGTTGAGCCGACCCAAACACGGGCTGAACAGTAACGGCTAGTTCTGCAGATGTACTTTCTGTCCTTCCCAAGGTATGTAACGGCTAGTTTTTCAAATCTGACGAATGGGGCTTGTCCAAGGAAGGTTGAAAACTATTTAAAGGGGCACTATTCATCAGAGGAAACAACTTTTGAGTGGGATATCAAAGAAAACACAAGAAAACGAAAGAGCCCTAATCTCCTTCATCAAGAGCTTCATTCAAGAATCAAAGAAAGGGATTGAGCACATTCAAAGAGGCATCAAGAGCTCCTTCCCCCCTTGAAGAGTGAAGCTTCCTTGACAAAGAAGAGCAAAGCGACTTCAAAGCGATAATTTCTTTCTAACTCTTCTTTGTAGTTCATATTGCTTTATATGCTCATTTAGGAGTTTAAATCTTTTCTTTTCATTTGTTTTAAATACTTTGTAAAGGTTCGTTGGTAAGCCCGCAAAACCAACAAAGGTTTTTGGTAAACCCGGAAAACCAAAGTTGTATAGGTTCGTTGGTGAGCCCGCAAAACCAATAAGGTTTTTGGTGAACCCGGAAAACCAAAGTTGTATAGGTTCGTTGGTGAGCCCTTAAAACCAACAAGGTTTTTGGATTGTGAGCCCGGAAAACAATCCAACTGTAATCCGTGAGATTATAGTGAATTCCCAAGGGTACGCTTGGGGAGTGGACGTAGGTGCTAAGGAGAGCACCGAACCACTATATATTGGTGTGTTTGCATTGTGTTTGTGATTTCATTTTCCCTTGCTTTATCTTCTATTCTTGTATTAACTTAACTCACTCAAATAACCTAAGAAAGCATCCACCGCACTTAATTACGAAAGTTTTTAAAAGCACTAAAATTTAGAAGAAACCAATTCACCCCCCCTCTTGGATTGTCACCTTGGGCAACACCCTTGTTCCGATGTTAGTGGTGAATTCCTTGCCCTAGGTTCTCCCAAATTGATATCATTTTAATTGCATTTTTTATTCAATTGCTTAGTTAATAGTCTTCACAAATTCATCATTTTAAATATTTTTATTTTTAAGAAAAATAACTATACCCCAATCCCTGTGGATCGATACCCGTAATCACTATCCTACTAGATACGTGCTATTGCGCGGTCTTTAAAGTTGACTATCACTTATTTTGCCCCAAAGCCGGGCTTCTTCGCTGGGTCGGCTTAAGACCGACCTCCCAACCTCATTATGCCTGCTCTGTTCGTCAAGTCTCCGCAATCCGTACTAAGGCTTCATAAAGTAGGGCCCAACTCGGCTCTTCTAAGTAAACTCCGACGTCCAGCTGAGAAAGTGGTCCCGACCACGAATGTACCAGCCAAGCACAGGTACCAAGGCAATCTTTGGGAATCCCAGCCTTGTTCACCGAAATCTCGGCAGGGTCCGAGAACGATAACTATGAAAACCTTCGGTAATAACTTGTTTATTAGCCCGCGCTCCCTATGAGAGGTTCGGAGTTGAGTTCGGAAACCCAACTAAACTCCCCGAATAGCGGCACGAATAGACCTATTCCGGTCCCACTTGAAGGGCTAAGGCCCGACCTCGGTGCCTTAAGATTTTCCTAAAGGCCAAACGTGGCAACTCCCACGACTCTAAGATCCGAGTTATAGGACTTAGAGAAATTTTCTAGAAACCTAAGCTCGGAGCTCCCTTTGGTCGAGACGACTGGAATCCGAGAAGGCTAAGATATAGCCAGGGAAAAGGGCAGCTTCGTTAAGCAGCCCAAAGATTAAAATACGAAGTTAGAGGTCGTCGAGGCGGTTAGCTAAGGTTCTAGCCTCATCCACGACAACAGAGGGAAAGATGAACACAGAATGACAAAAACATTTCTTCATTAACAAAGGGCCGGAAGGCCAATTACAAAATTGGAAGTCGGCCACTCAAGGGCCGACCCCGGATACAATGAAAAAGAAAAGAAAAATATGCTAAGTCCTAAGCGGCGGGAGCCACATCCGGGGGGTCATCCGGCACATTGATGACCTCATGATCTTCCTCCGGAACAGGCTCGGGGCCGGGAGCAGGAGCTTCGGGCGCCGCCTCCGGGACAGCGTCGATCTCGGCCGCCGGAGCCGCCTCCATGACACCGTCCGCCTCGGCTACCCCCGTCGAAGGCTCGGCGGGGTCCTGCTCGTATATTCCCGCCTCGGACGTCAGGATGGCAGGAAGGGCTTGCACGTCGGACCCCCAGCCCCGGTCCTCCCTCGGACGGACCGTCGAGAAGTCGTACTGAGGGCAGTATCGGCGCACCTGCTCCCGGAAGTTCTCGAAGCCTCGAAGGAAACCGTCGACCGTCTCCTCCTCCAACATGTCGCGGAACTCTTGCGACTCTTTGAAGAGTTCCACAGCATGCTCGGCTCGTTCGAGGGCCCTCCTCTCCTGGGCCTCAAGTTGCCCGAGTCGGAGGCGCAAGACCCCCTCCTCATACTCGAGGGCCGCGACCCTGGCCTGGACCTCCCCTAAGCGCGCCTCCGTGCCGCGCATGGTTGCCCTGGTCAGGGCATGAGCCGCCTTCTCCTCCTCGAGCGCCCCCACCATGGCAAGGCGCTCAGCCTCGGTGGCTGTCCACCGAGCCTCGGCCGCGGCCAACGCCGCCTCCAGCTCGGCGACTCTTTTCTTGGCCGGCTCCAGTTGCTGGCCGAGCTGTTGAACTTCTTCCCGATATCCATGGGCGATGAACGCCATGGTGTCGAGCTCGAGAATATGCTGAAAAGAAAGAAACGAAGGTATTGTGAGTTGAAAAGCACATATGTACGCTAAGAACTCGGGGAAATTAAGAAGGAAGCTTACCCGGGCGGTGTTGCAGTAAGCACTGCCGACGACCTCCTCCAGCGAAATACCCCGGAACACGGCCCGGTCCGCTGGAAGCACCGCACGCCGCAACATGGAGCGTGCGACCTCGGCATCTTGAAAGGCCGAGCGCCCCTCGGGAATAGAAGAGTCCGGCTCGACCGACTCTTCTCGGAAAGCCCGGGAAGAGCTCGGCATGATCGAACCCGAGGTCCCGGAGCCACTCGCCTCGGTGCCTCGGGTAAGCCCGGGTCCTGGCTGCTGCGGCCGGACCACGGACGGCTCCCCCCGCTGGGAAAGGGGGGTAGGGCAAGGAGGGGCCGACGGGCCCGCATCACCAACAACCCGCTCCCGCCTCGGGTCGGCTGCAGGGGCCCCCGCCTCGGGGCCACTCGTCCCGGCCGACGAAGAAGCGCCGTCCGTCCTCGCCCTCTTCCGAGGCTGGGGTACAGCACCCCCGGCCTCGGCCTCTCGCCTCCTCAGGCGAGAGAAAAGTGATGTGTTGCTGGTCGGCATGCGTGGAATATCTGAAATCAAGAATTTTGTTAAGAGTCAGACCAGTGACCGTAAAGACGGAGAACAAGAAATAAATAAATAGAATAATACAACTGCCCTTACCCTCGGGGCGCGCCGAGCTCAGACCCACGCTCGCCAGGGCGTCCTCCCGCAGGAGCTCGGTCAGGTCGTTGCCCCTCCCGAGGGCTCGCAAAGAGTCCAGGGTCCTCAGCTCCCTCCCCGTGGGCTCGGAGAGTTTGTTGAGGGCCTTCAGCCGAGGGTGTCCCCACCTTGGCTCGAACCCCCAAGGCGCCGCAGACGCCAGAAAGAAAAACTTCCTCTTCCACTCGTGAATCGAGGAAGGGGCGCCCCGGAAGAGTGACATACCGCCCCGAAAGGCGAAATATAACCACCCTACGTCCGCCGGGTTTTTCTTTAACAGAAAACACCGGCGAAAAAGGCCTACCGAAATCGGGATCCCGTGCCCGAGGCACAGGGATAAAAACCCGATTATGGTCCTCCATGAGTTCGGAGCCAACTGCGCCGGGACGAGCTGGTACTCGGCCAGCAAGTTGCTCACGAACTCATGGGCGGGAAAACGCAGGCCCGCCCAAAGTGTCTCGCGGTAAACCGCGATCCGACCTGGGGGCGGCTGCGTCACCCTGTCTTCCGGCCCTGCGGTTTCAAGGCGAAACCCGGGCTGGAAGAAGAAACGGGAGCGAATTAACTCCAGCTCCTCTTCCGACAGACTCGACCCAACCTCTTCGGGACCGGAACCCATTCTCACGGAAGAGTGGAGCAAAAGTTAAGAGTAGAAAATGGAAGTTGACGAGGAGGAGAAAAGAGGAAACCCTAGTGAAAACAGGAAGAAAACCTACTGGACATTGCCGGAAATCGCTCCGGGCACCACCAGCAAGATTCAGCTGAGGGAGGAAGCAGGGGGGAAAGACGACGAAAATAAGAGGCAGCCAAACAAGACCTTTAGGGCAGACTCGTGGGGTTTATATAGACCCCCCTGACGGCCCAGATCGACGGGGTCGGTTCCCATCCCCCCGACCGGGTTGCGCCACGTGTCGACCTCGGAAGCCGAGGCACCGTATTCACTCCGGTTTAATAAATCGGATACGAAATCGAAGCGTTGTCCCATCGGATCTCGGGGCCTCATCATGGGTCCACAGAATCAAATCGTCTTGAGGAACGAGCGGACGTAACCCCCGCTCCCCTCGTTTAATAAGATCTGGGACACGTGGAGCCCCGATGAGGCCTCCACTTCTTTGGAATTATGATCCAGTAACATGAAATCGAAAGCGTCCGACCTCGGGTCGCGCCGCGTGTCCGTTTCAAACCCCGTAACGGCACACTCATTAATGAGCCAGAAACGTCGATTACGGAATCGAGACACCGCCTCGACGAGCTCGAGGTCCCCCATCATTAATCCGCCGTAAAATGATCCTGGCGATTCAAGAAGCATGATGATACGAGCTCCATCATTAGCTCACCGAATAAAGCAGCCTCGAGACACCAAAGGGCGCATATCTCACCATGAAAGCTCCGGAAAGCACAAGGGGGCGGGCGAGACCTTCCCCCCAACCTTAGTGACAGACTTTACTTCCCACGTCCGAGCCCCACAAGCCGCTCGAACTCGGAAGTCGGGGGGTAGTGTTGGGGGGAATAAAGTTTCCCCCCAAATGACATAAATGCCCCTAAGAAGCCGTACAACCTCCGACCCCGGACAGCCGAAGTCAGCGTCCGACCTCGGAACGCTCGGCCACAAGACGACCGACCCCGAAACCTCCGACCTAAGAGAAACCCCGATGTCCGAGGACCGTACTCTAACACCTCTCCGGCATTTATTGCGCATGGCCGCTGTAATCTTCCGGCACACTCAACAATAAATGCGGATCTCCGGCTTACTCCACCATTAATGCGGATCTCCGGCTTACTCCATAATAAATGCGGATCTCCGACTTACTCCACAATAAATGTGCATGGCTCCTGACATCTACGGATCCCCAGCTCTCCACGGCAAATCGACCCAGCAGGGTCTAGTCGACTATGATAAGTCTCTGATCTCGGCCATACCGCCGACATCAGTGCAATGATTCGCCTAACCGAGCGCCGACCTGAACAACATGCCAAGCCGTACTACGGCCTCGCCCTGTTACATCACAGGTAAACCGACCCCCGCATATAAAAGGGAGCCTTGGCCTCTCAAGAGGGGATTGGAACATTCATACACCCAAAAATCACTGTTTATCTCCTTCTCCCCACTATTTGCCCCCTCCCTGACTTGAGCGTCGGAGGGCCGGCGCCGGAGAACCCGGCCACCGGTTCGTGTGCAGGCACCCGGACGGAGGACGCCGCCAGCCAACGGATCGCCGCCCCGCTGCGAGGACCTGCTGTTCCTTCTCTCCGACCGCCCCGGACGGAGGACGCCGCCCGCCGACAGACCGCCGCCCCGCCGTGAGGACTAACAGTCGCTCCCTCTCCTCGACCGAAGATTGCCCCCGGGTCCAATTTCCAGCAACACAAACTATTGTGCCATTTGATGCACATCAATATTGAGTTCATGCCATCCATAGTGTCAGGGCTATGAACAGTTTGATTTTATAGAAGGATATTAGAGAACAGAAATAAAATTAACAATTTTAGAAATCTAAAAATAATAATGACCATGGTGTCATGACATTTCCATGGTGTGACATTGGACAGCTCTGTTTCCCGATGGTAGACTCCCTTGCAAAGTTCTCTCTCTACTCATTGCATATTCATAGTCACGGGTCTTTGCAAAAGCTAGCATCATGTTTTATTTTTTTGGTCGGTACGGCATTGATTCAAGGGATGCTGACCCATTATTCATGATTTTTTTTTTTTTTTACAACAACGGCTGCTCGTACTGGCCTGGCATGAGTACAGCTAGCAAAGTTAAAATAAAAAAAATAAAAAAAACAGTCCATAAATATTCTCCTAACAAAACCACAGGATCTTTTCTGAATGCTAAGCAGCAAAAAAGACCACTCAGATAGCTATCTTGTTTGTCTTCTGGTATACATGTACTGCCTTGAAAGCTCTACACTCTTCCATTAGGGCGGAGTCTCCCTTGAGGATGATTCGCCCTGCCTCTAAAATTAGTTTGGCATAGATGATGCCTTCTCAAACTATCTTGAGATCCATCTCTATGGTTGACAGTCTACCAGTGCTTCATCCTCCGGCAGCAATTAGTATAGCATCATCATGATTCGTGATTCAAGACTCTAGTACATGCAACACCGCTAGATGATCGCGAGGCGTGGATCAAGGAAACTCGCAAGTAGGTTGAAAGCATGTACCGACAAATTGAGCCACGGATTTGGTTGCTTGGTGGAATTCGCACCTTGCCCGGCTACGAAGTACTCCTAGGAAATGTGCACGAAATCGACTACCGAGTATTTTTTGAAATTGACTACCCTAAAGTCATAAAAAAGGAACTAGCCATTTGTTATTCCTAAAACCTTGACCCGACTCAGATGATAGAGATAAAAGGTCACCAGAATCTGATACCAACTGGACCGGACCCTACGCTTTGGCCGTTGGCCGGCCCCGTCTTTAGCCATCCATCCCCATACCATCCGGTCCGTGGCACAATGGCGATTTCAATCGAATTCGGGGTCCTTCACTTCCGTGGTGCGGAACATTGTAAACTAAATGCACATCACCGTGTGACTCACGCAAGCGCATGGAGGCGCGATCGTAACCATCCGATCATCGATCCCGTCATCAAATTCTTTTCAGGGACCAGATTAGCTCCGACGATCATCGGATGCAGCGATGGCTATGCGTGTAATGCAAGTGATGCGTCCGATTTAAGGGCGATGGGCGGCCGATGATCGTCGAAAGCGGTCCAGGAAATGTCGGACCGAGCCCCGCCCGGTCTCGCGAACCGGACCGTAAACGGGAGTCGATCGGGCTCTCCCTTTTCGTCGGTCGGTCAGCTTGGTTCTGAAGGGTAGTAGGGTTGCAGCCAGCCAGCCCATAATACTATTATTTACCCCTCGCTGCTGTCTGGAGGCCCAGTCTTTCTCCAAACACCTATCGCCCTCTTCCCTCCCCGCTCCACCGTTTCTCTCTCTCCGCTAGGGTTTCTGCCGCGCTTCCGCCCGCGATGGGGTCCTCTCTCCCCCCCAAGGAGGCGAATCTATTCAAAGTCATCGTCGTATGTTCCAATAACTCCCCCTCCCCCCTCTCCCTCACACTCCTTCTTGATTCTTTCTGGGTCGATCCAATCCGCATCGGTTCTTTCTCATCGCAATCGTAAGCTTTGTCTGTTTACAAGGAGTTGCTTCAGTCCAGTGTTTCTGACGGTTTCTATGCTAGGTTAATGCTTTCTTTAATGGAAAATTCGTTTCTTGAAGCTCTGCGGATTCTTGATTGCTATTGTAGCGTGAAACGATCGAATCTTGTTTATTGGAATTAGTTTGGAACTGATTTTTTGAGATCGAATCTTTTATAGCGAGGATCTTGATGCAAGAATGTTGTTTCAATGTATTTGATGCCGAATCAAAATTGGTCTTGGTCATGACATTTAAATATACACTGTCGAGTTTTGCATTCAATTTTTTTTCAGCCAGGTGCCGCAAGTAATGACAGAATGCATTCCACTTGGTTGGTGGTTTGCTTGTTCATTATGCCTTTGAAATCTTAGTTGGTATTGCATGCCCATCTGTTATTTGACGTACTATGAGATATAAAAGACAAAAGAAGTGCTCTTGCTGATTGTCAACATATGGAAGTTTCACCATGGGAGTATCACATTTTACTTAGGACCGCTCCCTTGCATGCACAACTCAATATTCGTATGGTAGAGAGAATTGAAATGCATGGTTAAACAGCTACAAAGAATTTCATGGAGTTGGTTCTGCGCTACTAATTTTGATTATGTATCCGCAGTGAAGGATTTATACACTACCATTTTTCCCAAATGAGCTCTTTTTTCTCCTGCAATTGAGTTGTTATTTTTTTTTTAAATTGCGGTGTTCACCCAGAATTTCTTGTTTTTCTTTCATAAATCTATTTTGTATATGGCCCAGAGCATGGTCTTTCTTGACCCTAATTTCTTTTGTATTGCTTTGTGAATATATCTCATCTTAGTCATCTCTATTTTTCCCTCCTTGTTGGAGAATTGTTTTGGCAGTTTGTTACTTGTTGCTAATAGCAGTTTCAGATATCCATTCAACCTCCATTTCTTTTCTAAAGCAGCTGGTTGCCTTCACAATGGCTCTGTCTAGAAGCAAGAAAACTTGCATGAACAAGTGCTTGGAGACATGTATTACAATTATCTTTAGTGTTACTTTATTGGCATTTAGTACAATGGTTCTAAACATTGAACTGTGACAGGTTTCTCAACCTAAACAGCACTCTGTATAAAATTACAATTTTAAAAAATTCCTTTTGTAGTCTTTGATTCTAGGCAGCAAGCAAAACCCTACTTCAAGCTGGAATGCTGAAAAAAGTTTATGGTAGAATGAGTATGAATATTGGACAAAAGCCATACTCAAGGGTAACTTAATGTTTCTTGTGTTCATCCATGTCATTAGTTTTTCCTCCTCTTTAGATTAAAGTACTTAACCTACCCACTTAGAGGGGGATAAGCCCAACAAGTGACCTCCATGTAGAAACAAAATTCAGAAAATACCAACAGAGATAAATAAGCCTATCTTAAGAAGATATTGGTAGTAAAATGCCATTCAATAATGATAGATCCTACAAGCTTGCCTGAAGAAGTCCTTTCCACAATATTGGTACTAGTATCTGTTGGAACTTCTGTGGTGAAATAGGGAGATTATTTGCAGACCACAAGCTATAATGGTACACCATGAATTTCTTATTGGAAAGGTTGGATTGACTTGTGAAAAGGGCATTAAAATCAATCTCTTATTTGGTTTGTAAGTGCTTTTCTGTAACTTCATCAAATTCTGGGTGCTACTTTCAACTGGTGCGCTACGAAGTTTCATTTACTCTTTCAACAGGGAATTCTGCACTTGTGCAATTCCCCTCTGTGGTTATATAAACAATTATAGAGACTAGTCCATTATAAACAAACTTCAGATCAATAAATTATAATTCATGGAACTGCTAACTTTGCTTAGCTGCTTATACATAGGCACACGCACATATACATATGTTACTTTGTCTTTTTATTTATCTATTTCTTTTTTCTAATGCAGAAATCATATGAAACCAAACAATACAAGAAGGGACTGAAGGCTGCGGATGCCATATTGAAAAAGTTTCCTGAACATGGAGGTATTCTTATAATTGCCATATAGAAAAGTTTTATTTTTTCCACTTGTAGTTTCTGTAGAGGTATTTTGGGTGCATATTCTTTTTGTATCAGTATTTTGAATGATGTTCTTGATACCTCGCAGTATGTTTTGGTTTATTTGATTCAAAAAAATTCTGTTTCATTGTTGGAACTCTATAAGTTTTCTGGGGGGATTTTATTCTAATGTGATGAAAAAGAAACAGAATATTCTGTTATCACGTGAATGCATTATTTTTTTATTGGATTTTCCTGTTGTATTTTGTAAGCAAACTTGTTAATTGCTATGTTAAAGAGCTAAATACATCAATATCCCACGCAACCTCCTATGTTATCTCTCCAGAATGTTCTCATTGTACTTCTTTGTGATTCAATATCTCTTACAGATAAAAGATCAAAAACACATTAAACATGAAATTCGTTGTTCTAAAGTTTGTTTGTTTAGTTTCTATTCCATCAGCTCGAAATTGACTTTGGTGTTTTGGAAAATGTAAATTTGATATATAAATGCAGAAGTGTAAGTCCTTTCCAAATATCGGAGGAGAATCTCTTTAACAAATGAGGCAAGGAAATGGAAAACATGCAGCTAGTTCATCCACAAGTGGAAATCAGATATTGAGGTAGTAGGGTGGAAATATTGGATGTCATTTGGGGAGAGGCTTCGTAGTGCTTGCGATAGGAGGATCAAGAAGTTATTTTTCGTTTCTTTCCACTAGGGGGTTGAGTAGGAAGCTGTCCTCCAAGTCTCCGATTATGAAACAAGAAGCAGAATTTTACAGAATCAGTCGGATATGCGTAGTTTGATTTTCTAAGTTGCAATTGTTTGAGTGATCCGAACAAATTCTGAAGCAGGTTTCCGGAAATAGTCTGGTTGATTCTTCAACCGTGAATGGCTTTTTGTAAGGTGGCATTTCTTAATTTGCTAGTGGCATATTGATTCTTTGGAACTGCTATGTGATGTCCACGCAAACTGAAATAATATGCTAAGGTGCAGCCTCTTCAGTTTTGTATTTGCTTAATGTTTTAGAGGGTTGCTGGAATAGTCGGGCACTACGGATATCAGGATACTTGTCTATAGTTTCTGTGCTGCAACTACATTACTGCTTAATGTTTCTGAAAATTGCATGCAAATCTTTCATGGAGGGTTTCAATCAAGCTTGCAGGACTTTGAAACTAAGTTGTCTTGTTTTTGGGTATAATGCTAATTTGTTTGAATGTTCTTGATGCACTTCAAGTGCTTAAACTATCTGCCTTTACAGTCTCTGCTCATCCTTTATGCCTTAAATAAAACCATAATATATCAATCTGAGAATTTCATATTATCACCAGTTGCCACCGTTTGTGCTAACATTTAGTTGGCAGCTCCTTAGTGCAATTTCTTTGTAAAATATTTTCATGTTTAATGCAATTTCATTGATGCATTCTTTTTTTCTTTTCTACTACTAGAAACATTGTCGATGAAGGGATTGATATTGAACTGCATGGATCGAAAATCTGAAGCATATGAACTTGTTCGCCGTGGCCTCAAGGTTCATTTACAGAAGTTACTTTTTTGATGCATTATATTTTCAATGTGACATCTCTACGGTTAATTTCTTTGCCTCCTTGCGGAAATATTTTTTATGAAACATCTCTTGGGTTAATTCTTTCACCTATTTGCAGAATGATCTTAAAAGTCATGTATGTTGGCATGTTTATGGTCTGCTTTATCGATCAGACAGAGAATACAGAGAAGCAATAAAATGCTATAGAAATGCTTTGAAGATCGATCCTGACAATATTGAAATTCTACGGGACTTATCACTCTTACAGGTGGGTATGGGAGGACTGACTTTGTTACTGTTGTATGAATTTTTTGTTTAGCAATAAGAATTTTCATTTGATTAAATGAACATGACGTTGCTCTTTTGCATTCCATCTTCATTGTGATTCTCCATATTGTAATATATAACTTCAGCAACAAGTCATGGTATTTCATGATATGACTTTAAGAAATCACAAATTTTTACTGTTTATTGTTTTTGTTGTTTTTCAGGTCACTATATAGCAGTAATATTTTCTAACTTGTTTTTATCTACAACTAGTAGTCTAAATATTTGTTATCCTCTCCTTTCTCCTTGAATGAAAATTTGAGTTACATCCAACTCACATCATAATTTATTGTATTTTATTCTGGCCTAGCAGAATCTTAATGGTTCAGACCAATTTGTTCAAATATCTGTTGCATTTGCTATTGCTGTTAAATACATCTGTCATTTCGACAGGCTCAAATGCGGGACCTGTCAGGGTTTGTTGAAACCAGACAGCAACTCCTGACGTTGAAGCCAAATCATCGGATGAACTGGATTGGATTTGCTGTTTCCCATCATTTGAATTCCAAGTAAGTTGTATTTCCATGCGTCATTTTTCTAACTAAAAGGTGGATATTGTTGTTCTAATTATTGAGCAAAAATCATGGTCATCTATTCTTTATAGGTTGAGGGAAACATTGATATTTAGCAACACTAGAATGTGTTTTCCTAAAAAATGGATTAAACTGTCTAACCTGTCTTGGTTTCAGTTATGAATTGAATCACCAAGTGTACTTGTTTTTAGTTCTTCTAGTAATTCAGAATCATGGTTAAGTCATTTTCTTGTTCTAGATTATGTAAAATGATTATAGATAGTAGATTTGAGCAGGAAGGGTACATGAAAAATACCTGTCGTTGATTCTCTTTTTATATAATTGAAGAGTCTTGCAGTATTATTAAGCTTATATTCACAAGCAGAGTGATCAAAAGAAAAAAGGACCAAAAACAAATTGCAGAATAATGAGAAATGTGAAACATTAGTCCAGTACACCTAAGAAATATATTACTTATTTCCTTGTTTAAAACTTTCCAGTTTTAACATATGGATAGCCAATTGAAAGCTTTACTTTCAGGTTTCAGTTGATTGCCACTGAATAAAATTTTATGATCTTCAAATGCTTCTTTTATCCTTCCAGATGGTCCATTGAACCACGTGTGGGATCAGTTCTGATGCTTTTTGTTTTTTGCTATGACGCATTCATACTTTTGTTGCTTCATGTTTGATTCATGCTTATGATTTTGGTTTTCTGCTTGGTCACAAGCTTGCACCACAGAGAACTATGGAGCAAATGATAAATGTAAATTTTAAAGAAACACTATATAATTAGCATAAATGGTTATGCATGATTTATTTTTAGGTGGATATTTATGGCCCTTGGCGGTAGCTCCCGCTCTCTTGCAGTTTTCACATTGCTTCTGTCAAGTATGGTATGATGAATGCCTTGTTTTATTTTTTCCATGTTCTTCACCAGCACCCGAATCATTATGGGTTGTGGAATTGCTCACTGAACTGTCCTTTTAATTTAGACAATTGCATCATAAAGTTTCCTAGTGCAACTGGTTAACATTTTCAACTTATTTGAGTCAAAAAGCTTGAATAATTATGTGGTCTTACTAACAGTGCATGCAGAAATAAAATTTACTAATGTGAATTTGCTATTGTTTCTATCATTGAAATTTTCTTGAGGGCAGCAGAGATTGTTTGGATCTCGTCTTTCGATAAGTGAGTCAGTTGCTTTCTGTAGCCATAATTCGATGTAACTAGCAGAAATAAGTACCTGAGGTCATCTAGATGTCAATTTAGTTTGCCTAGTGTACTAATTTTTTGATGTTATTTGTGAAATGTCATGTAGATTCAGCAGCAGCCATCAATTCTTATTCCCCAGCAGGAATGAAATTACCTTTTTTTGTGGATTCTGTATGACCTAAAGTCAATTCACTGGTGATCCCTTTGTCTTCTCCTTCTTCAATCTTCCTCCATTGTTGCACTTTATATTCAAAATCTTGCTGAATCTTACGAGGCTGCTACTTAATGCTGTGTAAAGCTACTGAGAAGTCTTGAGAATGCATAGATGACAAGCAGATCAAATCAAACTATTTTTGGTTTGTTTGATATTGTTAACTTGTTTAAAGATCATTTTCATAAAGAAATCTATGACCAGGCTAAAATTGAGCAAGGTGTTCTGAGTTTGGAGCTTGCCTGGTTGGCTGTGATTATTTAAAAAACAGTTGTTTTTTGGGCCTTTTGTTAATAATACTTTATGTAAAAAGAAAACTTGGTGGTGCTGGTGGTAATCAAATTCATTAAAAATGTTTTATTATTCTTCAGTAACACTTGTTAATCACTTTTTCTTTCTTGTTTTAATCATTGTAAACATGAAAAACATGGAAGGATCCCTTTGTGGAGACAGGGGAATGTTGTTAAAGGTTGCATTTTCTTGTTGAGCTAACACATTTGGTCGATTTTGTAGGAGTCCTTAAAAATGTTTCTGAATACTTTTAAATAGCAGTAGTAGTGCATGCAGTGATATATATTGTGGCTTCCATATTTATTGTGTCTGTAAATTGTTTGGTGTTTCTTGTTTACCTAGCATAATCTCTTGGAGAATCTTAGTTTCCTATCATTTTAATTCTTTATTTATCCCATATATGTGGTAGTCTAGCACCCATTTATGAAGGTTACATGAACTTTGATTTTTTTTATTCTTTATCATCATCTCCCAATCTTTGCTCCCCCCCACCTTTTTCTTACATAACTAATAGCCAATGAGGTATAAACTTGGGGCCTAGCATCCTCATTTAGTGCTTATACTGCTAACCCTATATTGGTGGTATTCACGCTACTAATGGTAGTAGTTGACTTGCACTGTTGTTCTTATGCTGCCCTATTGCCAAGGTCATAATGGTAGGGATTGTAAAATATCTTCAAGCATCCTATTACATTTTACCTTCTATATCACACAAACAGGTAATGTTAGAAATTAATTTTGATCCTTAATTATTGCTGACATGTTTTCTTCCACTGTAGGTTATACTATTGTCCTAATTATTTGTTGTTATTGTGCATATATTTTAGTGGTTCAAAGGCGATAGAAATCCTAGAGGCTTATGAAGGGACACTAGAAGATGATTATCCTCCAGAGAATGAACGTTATGAACATGGAGAAATGCTCTTGTATAAGGTAAATAATATGTTATTATGAACCCTTTTGTCTTCATTAACTTCAAGATCTTTTTTTTAACAAATGAAAGTAATGGCATAGATATTAATTTCCACTTTATCATAGGCTCACTAGCATTTTGCTACAAGCAAGATTTTAGCTATTAGCACGGTGCACAAGCAAGGGGTCATTGCTTGGTGTAATTGTAAATAAGGACTCAAGTCCCAGTAGGGTGTCCCGCATGACATCAAAATGGGGGATCAACCTCAATGTTGGGACAGGACCATCTCGTCATTATCCCACCGTCCTGATTGGCATGTCTTAAACCATTCTCTATCCCAAGTAGGGCTGGAAGTGGGCCGGGTCGGGCCACACCCCTACCCAAGCCCGGTCCGACATTTTTTTCCGGGCTTCGGGCCGGGCCGAGGCTCGAACAATTTTACAGGAACGAGGCCCGAGCCCGGCCCGAGCCCGTTTGGGTCAGCCCGTTTGGGCCATCTTGGCCTCCCCAACCTTATTCTCCTGGCAGAATCTCAATATCCTCAAGCTTCTGTCAACAGCTCTAGGAAAAGAGCTTGCCATCCTGTTAAGAAACTCAAAGGCTTCTTCCATGCTGCCTTCCTTGTAAAGCCCGTATAGAACACTATTATAAGGACTAATGTTGTCTCCATGTCCTCCTCTCTCCTCTTCCATCAAGCTCACAACCTTCAACCCATCTGCGACCCTCCCTCCAAAGCACAATCCTCGAATCAATGTATCAAAAGTTTCAAAATTTAGACTGATGCCATCCATCCTCATCTCTTCAAAGAGCTCCATAGCCAAGCTGAGCTTCCCCGACTCACAGAACCCAGAGATCAAGGAATTGTAGGTGTGCACATTGGGAAGAACTCCTTTATTGTCCATCTCCTTCAACACCCGCCGCCCCACCTGCCCTTCATCAGGATGCCGAAGGTGCGCTCGTCTCCGCGGACGCCGAAAGCTGCCATTTTTCAACGGAAGAAGTCGCGGGCGAGGTCGATGTCGTGCTGGACGAGGGCGTCGAGGACGGAGTTGAGGAGGCGGAGGGAGGGGGAGCGGTGGGGGCGGAGGAGGTCGGGGACGCGGAAGGCGCCGCGAGGGTTGCCGGCGCGGGAGAGGGCGTGGATGAGGGAGACAAGGGTGGTGTCGTCAGGAAGGGAGGGGAGGGCGGAGAGGAGGCGGAGGGCGGCAGTGGGGCGACCGGAGGAGAGGAAGGAGCGGAGGAGGGCGGTGGAGGCGGCGGGGAAGGAGGGGATGCGGGCGGCCCATCGGAAGATGCGGAGGGCGGCGGAGGGGGTCTTCTGTTGAAGGATGAGGCCGGTGAGGTCTTCTTCGGGGGTGGGAGTTGGGGCTGTGATTGGAGTGGGGAAAGAAGAGGAGGACGAGGAGGAGAAGGGTTTAGAGGGGAGGAAGGCTGGGAAGAGACGGCGGATATAGACTGGGGAAAGAGGAGATTTTGAGGGGTTGGGGAAGATGAGCATGGGACTCGGTATAACAAAATCCCCAATTCGGGCCGTGGACCGTGGTCAATTTCGGGCTGGCATTGGGCTCGGGCTTGGTTCGGGCCCGGGCCGGGCCAATGGGAAACCCGAGCCCAGCCCGAAATAAAATTGGGCTTAAGAAATTCATTGGGTCGAGCCCATAGCCCGGCCCGCAGGCGGCCCGACCCGATGGGCTTCGGGCTGGCCCGAGCCCGGCCCGAAATTCATTAGGTCGAGCCCATAGCCCGGCCCGCAGGCGGCCCAACCCGATGGGCTTCGGGCCGGCCCGAGCCCACTTCCAGCCCTAATCCCAAGTGTCGGGACGAGGCGAGACGGTAGCACGCCCCATTTCATAGGCAAACAGGGATAGCCCCATCCCATAGGATTTAAAATCTTGATTATAAAATGGTTGGACTGACAAGTACAATGGCATGGATTTGAGTTCTAGAGTAGCCATTTTCTGCCAAAAAAGAAAGCCAAATGTTAGGACTATAGACTGTTATGCCACCCTGCCTAGTACTAGGCATACCAGATAGTACCGAGTTGGAATCGGTGCGAAAATTATATTGAGGTTGGTATAGGTCCCGTATTGACCTATATTGAGCCGTACCGAGGCTCACTGACATGTGCTAAGATGTACCGAGGTGTGTACTGACCTATACTGAGATAAAAAGCGAGAAAAATAGCTCAAGATATGTATCGGTACAGGTGCATACTGTACCGTACCGACCTGTACTGTATTGAACCGGTAATGTACTGGTGTGGTACCCGATACCGAGATTGCAGATCTTGGTTAAAAGTGTTCCTAGTTCACCCCCCCTAACCTTGGATTGCTATGACTATAACTGGGTAACATCCTTTTTAGCACGGTGCACAAGCATGATGTCATAAAAAAGAGAGTGCATCTACATGTTCTAGTTCCTACGACGAGTTTGAATTTTTTTTTAGTTTATTGCAAATTGAATTAAATTTTTCATTATTGCACACCAAAATTTGATTGCAAATCGATACAATAGTTAAACCATATATCAAACCAAATTTATCTCTCATGATCAAGTAGCATGAACCATGGTATCTTTCATTATATAATTCTTTTCATTTTCCGTTTTTTTTAGGTGGCGACTCCATTTCTATTTTAGGGTCAAATTCACTTTTTGTCTGTCACCTTGATATCGGATATAGTACAGTTGACGGTTCACTACCGACTTAAACCCTAAGACCAAACTTGTGCCCTCTTAGAACAACAGCTCGCCATCGCCTCTCCCTCGCACAGACCCCTTGAACGACGGGAAAAACGGAGTTGTTGAAGTTTCATCTTATGGGAAGGATGAGAGAGCTGCTGCCAGATTCGTTCCCGCTCCTGATTACAGGAAATAGTGGTGAATGCTAAAGTCTGAAACATTGCTAGTGGAAGGTTCATCTTTGGAATAACACAAGCAAATGTATTATATAGATTGTACCTTACGGTGGTGTATCTAGTGGGCTAGGCTTGTGAAAAGGTGTGATGAATGTGAAATTAACTTTGAAGATTAGAAGAACTCCATACTCCATGAGTAGGTCATATTTGGCACATTTAGAGTCACATAGCTTTGGCAATTGATGGTGAAGTTCTCGAAAAATAAAGGATGTTGTCATTTGGTTTATGAGGATTACCATGAAGAACCTATTGAATAGAAACCTCAACATTTGGTGAGGTGGGCTGGACATTGTTCAGTCTGTTAGAGTAGGGATTTAAATGAAGGATCTAGAAAGGCAGATATGCAGACACGGCAAAATTGACATGCAATTTTTTAACATTATGATAGAATTTTGGTTTTGTTAACCGGCTCATTCAATATGTTACAGTGCTAATATGTTCTTGTCAACTTAGTCAATTTCTGATGCATACCATCTATGTTAGTTAAACTAACATACTTTATGAAGTTAAAAAGTTGAGGATGGGGCAGAAAATACTTCCATGACAACTTGCAGCGATCTTAAATAACCAGATATGCAAAACTTAACACACATGCCCATTTACAAGATTAGAAGCTTTTCAGAAAGCTTACTGCAAAATGGAATTGACCCCTAATGAACAAGAAATCTTCTTAAGGTTGGTTTATGTATCTTTTGCTGATATAAATTTGTAGGTTTTTTGCTGAAAGTTAGTCAACGAACTACTTGATTTTTACATCTTTGGATATCTATACAATGCATGATAATCTTTCGTTATGGGAAGTTTTGAACCTTTTAAGTTGATAAATGCATCCTCTACTTCGTGCATAAGTTGCAGTTCAATAAAATGTTTTATTGCCTATTAGTAGATTGTTTCCTGCATAGTCCACATTATTTGTATGTGGGGTCCCTTTTTTTTTTTGGTGTGTGTGTGTGTTGGGGGGGGGGGGGGGGGGTACAGTTTAGTCTTACATTGGTTCTTCTCTCTTCATCATAGTTATCCTGTGGATTTTCTGCTTGTACTTAAAGTAATTTTATGCAGATATCTTTGTTAGAGGAATGTGGGTTGCCCGACAAAGCGCTTGAGGAGATGCACAGGAAAGAGGCTAAAATTGTAAGTGCAGTTGTGATGCTACTTGAGTTATTGAATGTAAAATGCTGGGTTATGAACATGTTTAACAGTAAAGACAACATTGTTGCATATTAACCACTTCACTTAATAGGAAATAGCCGTTGCTGCAGCATATTCTTGTTATCTGATTATTTGTTAATACTGCTTTCTTGCTAATGCATCAGGTTGATAAATTAGCGTACAAGGAACAAATGGCTTCTATGCTAGTGAAACTTGGTCGCATAGAGGAAGGAGAAAAACTATATAGGTCTCTGCTATTTATGAATTCCGACAATTATAGGTAAGCTGTTTGGTTATTTCTCACTTCAGGTTGATGTGAGCTTTTAATTATTGATTCAGCTGATTAAAATTAACTCACCCTGAATGGGTGAAATGTTGTTTTTTGGTTTTTTTTCGTGGAATTGTTGTCTATTATAAGAGTGTTCTTACTTTTACTTATCGTGCAATAAAATCTACTTTTGCAAGTTTTTTATTAATGAAATTTCAGCAATTTTGAACTGGCTGCTAAATGCCTTTAGCAACTTAGCTATCTTTGGCACTGATTGATCCTACTGATGGTTGATCCTGCTGACGGTATTCTTAAACTTTTTTTAATCATTGTGGTTAATCTTCATATAGATAGAGGTGAAACCCTATGTTTATTTGCAAGACTTTTCACCATTGCTTGCTGTTTCTTTTCCTATTAGAGACTAAATTGTCAATAGTACCTCCAATGTCTCTTTCTTATGCCTTTTAATGATTTTAGTTGGGCTATCATGCATGACTGACTTGCCTTAACTATTAATTGGATGTACTGAAAGTCTGGAACGTTATGTTTTTTCCTTGACATGCTCTTCAAATATTTACCTAAAAATCATCATCAGAAGGATTGACCAAATCAAATCATGTAACCAATTGTGTGAACATAAATCATATATGTTTAATCTGTTTATCTGTCATGCCAATTGGATATGTAGATTCTGTGCACCTTCAGTACTTGTGCAGGTTTTTCTTCTTTATTGGTCAAACCTGTGAGTGAAAGGATAAAATTAGCTGGTAAGTGAGAAATTTGCAAATTGGAAATATTAGATTTTCTTAAAGAAAAGGTGGATAACACACCCAGCATATTGGCTTCAGGAAGACAATAGGGCTGGAAGGAAAGTATTCTGTTAAAAAAACCAGCATGAACCAATTCTAGTGAGTCTCTCAGTAAGTGGGAGTACTAGTGGAGTAGTTGAATTACCTTAAAGGTATTTAGAATTCTTTATGCTACGTATTGTATCTTGACTCAGTTAGTTGCACTCACGCCAGATTAACGTGAGTGACTGTTTTACCCCCCCCCCCCCCCCCCCCCAAAAAAAAGGTATTTAGAACCAAGTGCATAAACACTGCTGTTTGAGAAACATCTGTGTGGGTTAATCCAGTCCATGGTGTGCCACACTGGTGTGAACCGTCCTATTTCGGGTGCACCATACCGTTCCAATACTATATTTGAGACTCAGTATGGGAGGCCGAACCGATTCCCATATCGATTGTACCGATACTGTACTAGAGTGGTACCAGTATGGGCAGTATGGGGTCCGGTATCGAAATGGCGAACCTTGGTCCTATCAGTCATCTGCAGTTAATTGTTAACTTTCTATGACATGACATATTTTTATGAAGCAGTCATCTCATTCCATGGATGTTTTTTTCTTTTTTTCCCTTGTAGAGAAGGGAAATCGGTAAGGTGGTCTTGTGAAGCTCTCGTTAGCATTGGGTGCTCAAGCTTGATTTTTTTTTTCTGTTGTTACTGTTACAGTAGTTCTACTTTAATTGTTATATAGATATGCACGATATTGCTCAATGAAGTGGAACTGTCAAAGGACTGAAGTTTCTAGGTTTAAGGCTACAAAAACAATCAAGCATGATCTTGGGAAGCACTAGTTGAAAGTGATAACTGATAATTTACTGATCGATGTTACTTATTTTTATTCAGGTATTTTATGGGCCTGCAAAAGTGCCTTGGTTTATATTCTGAAAGGGGTCAATATACATCTGATGAAGTTGAACGGTTAGATGCCTTGTATAAATCACTTAAGGAGCAATACAGTTGGTCATCTGCTGTCAAGGTAAACTGGTTACTCATTCATTATCTTCAGCCCAGGATCCTGGTCTTATTTTGTGCACTGCTTATGCTGTTTTAACTCAATACTTGTATTACTTCAGAAGATCCCTTTTGTTTCATGTTGGAGAGTTCTGCCCTATTTATTGTATTCTGACTACCTGTCATGGTTGCTGATTGTAAACTATGATTTCATATCAAATTTTTGGATCACATATTCAATCAAAGCAACAACCTATTTAAAACACATTCTTTAATTATCAACTTATTTCACTTGAAGTGAGTGAGAGTCGCACAAGATATTCTTATCAAAAGGAAAAGCTCAAGGTATTCCTTGTTGCAGTATGTAATAGCGTACTACTAGATTAAAAATTTTGATGCAAAGAATGGCTGCATTAACTTTGATCCGGTGATATCTTTAGGTAATTGCTTCAAAAGAAAAAAATGGATGTGTTAGAACATGTAGGAAGATAGGCAAAATTTTAATTATTGCAAATACTTTGTGTTTGTGGTAATTTGATACTTCGTGCATGTTACCATTATCAGTGATATTCTAGAATTTAAATTATAGGCCAATTATTGTGAGTTTTGTAAGGGCAATGTCTGCATGAGTATTACAAGCAAAGTAGTGAATGCCTAACACAAGGATAATGGTCGTGTTTTCGTATTCTGTCATTTTCTGCAGTTTCTTGAACCAGATAGGTGAGCCTCTCATCTTGAGCAACACTTGCCTTTTCCTTTAATCTGTACTACAGTTTTCCATGTAATTCCTGTCTTTCAATCTGGGCAATATTCTACTCATAATTACCATAATATGTAGTGAGTCCCCCTTTTTTTTGGCTCAGCGAATACCACTTGATTTTTTAGAAGGTGACAAATTTTGGGAGGCAGCAGACTTCTATATTAGGCCTCTACTAACTAAGGTAATAGGGGTTTTGCTCTCATAAATTTATTTTAATTGTATGCACTGTTTTGTACTGAATTATGTTGCTTTTTGATTTGAGTATTTCTCATCACTCCACTGTCTTTCTATTATACATATTGTAAACAATTATAGCTGACAGTCATTTCTTCTATACTCATTCAGGGTGTTCCTTCATTGTTCTCTGATCTTAGCCCATTGTATGACCACCCTGGAAAGGTTTGCTGAGTTGTTTGTCATGCAGCATAAAGTATTAAAAACACAGAATTGTAGATTATACAAAGGAAAGCTTAAGGTGTGATGAATTTCTGCACGTCCTTGGCAGGCATGCATTCTTGAACAGTTATTCCTTCAGCTGGAAGATTCTATTAAAAAGACAGGATGCTTTCCTGGAAGGTAATCCTGGGACTGCTGTTATGTCAAGGTGCTATTAAAATCATCGTGAATTTACATTTAAATTAACTTCCGATCTTTGAATTGGATGGTGGAACTCTATCATGTTGAGTTGATTTAGTTTGGACCCTTGAAGGTATCATCTTATTCAATCAAAATGGTAACAAATTTTGAGGTTGAATGAACTGTAGTCTGTTCAAATCGTTTAGTCATAAGTAGTTACCTATGCTGTTGTATGATATGTCCAAGACATCTGTATTTCTAACATGCCAAGAGAGTCACTATGAGTTTGTTGCATGTATTTGAATGCCATCTTTTCATATGCCTTAAAATTTGAGAGGAGGCAACTGCAAAATTTGGTTTGAGTTTTATAATTGATGAGGCTGTTAATGCAGTCAGATGCATTAGGATGCGGCTCACGAGTAGTTAGTTCGGCATCCTTTCAGATTCTATCATTTATATCACATAAATTTGCAACCTCAGTAATCTTGCTTCAAAATTTTTCCCAGAATAATTACAAATTATAGATGTTCATAGATCATTTGTTTTGTAGCAAATTTAGGAAAAGTGTGTTAAAGATGTGCCAGTAGTAGCATAATTAGTTACTAGGCTACTAGCAAATTTTTTGGTTACGTGCGTCAAATGCTATAGTATAGCTGGCCAACTTACAAATGGTAACTCATACTTGCTTTGAAGGCTTTGGAAAAAGAGAGGATGCGGGCCATGATATTTGTTGAAAATTTGAAATGGTGAGAAAAGTATAGAAAATTTCCTGATGGATCACGTTAAAAAATACCTGTCGAGATGTGTTTGATGAGAGTCATTTAAATGGTTCTGATTGTTATGATATTAATGACAGCCAGTAGTGTAAATACGAAATCTATGTTATGTATTCTGTTCTTAAATTGGATTCTAACTAATTTTTGAGCCCAAGAAGTTTCTTGATAACTATGGTCCATTCACCATCTTCTTAGAACTCACTGCTTAATCTCTGCCACTTCTTTTATGTTCCGTTGAGATTCATATGTTTAAACTGCAAGATGCTTAAAATTTAAATTCGCAAAGAGATTCTAATTCTTATTCTAATCTTAGGACCCAAAAGGAGCCGCCTTCAACACTAATGTGGATTTTGTTTTTGATTTCCCAGGTTTGGCTTTTGTTACTCTGTGACTTTTAACTATATTTTTGTGACAATTTATGTAGTACGTATTCTTATGCTATGGGCCATTGTATTGGTGCAGCATTATGACAGGAGGGGCCAACATGATATCGCACTAGCTAAAATTGATGAGGCTATCGAACACACTCCAACTGCTATTGATTTATATTCTGTTAAGGTCTGTAAACTTTATTTTTGAGTCATCAATCTTTCTCAAAATTACCCATCATTCTTGACAATCTATTGTTTTGTAGTATCTTCTGAATGAACAGTGTCCTTATTTCCATGTGCAAGTATCTTTATTTAGTTAAATCTGTTCCAGTGATTTGTTGTATTTGTGTTCTAAATCCTGCATAATGCATATATTGTAATAAAACAATGACTCATTCTGCACTCATAAGAAATTCAAATTTCAAAGGTTCCAGTTTGAATAATAATCACTCATTGGAAGTCTTGCATATCTTGTACATGCTCTGCAGAACTTGATAGGTGACAATTTCTATGTCCATGCTTCTACCTTCTCCTTTGGGCAGTCGTTGGTGTTGTCATACTGGCAAAAAAACTTGTATTCACTCTGCACTATTTAAAAATGAAGTACTAGTATTAGATTCCGTAAGCATTTGTGATGAATTTTGCTGAAGTTTTTCAGATTTCCAGATTTTTACCTGTATTAAGAAATTTGCAAGCTATTTTATTCCTTTTTGGGTTAATCCAAACTCTTTCTAAATTTGTGATGAATTTGCCGAAGTTCTGCCGATTTACAATTTTTACCTCTAGCTGAACTATTCTTGAATTGGAAAAATGTCATTATTAGAACCTTGCTGCAGGGCCCTATCACTCTTGGCCAATTCATTGCTGCTTGCACATATATGACTAGGAATACTGTCTTGCACAAGTGTCGCTCCGAACTGTAGCCTGTGGATTCCTAATGAGCCAGAAGTTTGGAGAATGCAGTGTAATCAAGTGCACACCTCTTCATGCCACTGCATGGATCTTGCTTGTAATCTCTAATGACCGAGATAATCAATTAATGAAAACCTCTTTCTCTTATCAGAATCATTGCATGAGAGCATCACTGCCTCTTCCAGCGTGATATAAGGTTTCAATAACACTAATAAACCTGAAGCACAATTCCTCGAAAACAATTATCGTAACAATCATTGTTAGTTCTTTTTTGCATTAACAAAAATGTGAGGTTTATTTTAAAATAAAATATTCGACAGCTTTAGTGGCTATTATTAGTAATTCTGCAAAATAAAAAAATAATAATGATTGCTGACTATGCCATTATTAGTTGAATTAATAACTAATAGTGTTGATGATAGCCACATAATGTGCATTTTTTAAATGCCTGATGTGAAGGAAAAGGAGGTGACAGAAAATATTATGATGATTTTTACTAACTTTTGTGGACACTCAAAACATTTTTAATCAGAACAAGAAAGTATTTTGTTTTATCCTTGTGAACTACGTTATCAATTTATAACACTCTGTTCATGAGTTTATTTATGTCATTACTGTGTGGTTAATTTAAAAGTGTGTTAGATGTACATCAATGTATTGGTCGCACAACCTTCTGATGTGTTGGTCTTAAATAACTGATGGTGGGGTTCGCATGGAGCACAATTCATGATATTGTTGGTGTCTCTTGCTTGTAGATAGGACAATTTTATGGTATAATGATTCTTATAGTTTGGAGATATCCTGTTATATTATATGCATAATGAAAATCTAAGAAATAATTTTAGTTTAATTGGTATTTCATCACCATAATCCTTACATTATGTTATAACTAGTGAAAATCATTGCAATAGCATTTTCCCCCAAAATCAGTCATATACAATAACAAAATAATATTACATAATTGTAGAGTGTAGACTGTTAATTAGTTAGTTAAACTTTGATTAGATTTATATTTTCACATGCTCCTCTACCTGCACGTGCAGCATGTGCCAAGCTACTAGTCTGATAAAAACAGGGAGTTTTCACCGCAAAACTAAACCTTAAGTTCTAATTGATCTCTTTAAAAAAAATTAAAATTGAACTGGCATTAGACATATTCTGCAAGATATTAAAATGGAACTGATTAAGAACCCTCCACAATGAGGTTTGGCCATTACATCTTATATGTCTCCTTTTGACATCATAGTTCAGCCCATCTGAATTCATCTGAGCTACTCTATAAGTCTTTCTATGTTTTGATTTTCTTATTGATCATGGATCATTTAATTTCAACAATCTCGAGAAGTCAGGATCATGGTTTGGAAGTTTGGCAATCATAATACACTACTAGATGGTAATGTACTTTGTCATGTGCTTATATGACAAGTAAATTGATGTTAATCTTTTACTTAGAAATAGCAAATCAATCATCTTGTACATTAACATACTATATTTGTCATCACAGGGAAGAATATTAAAGCATGCAGGTGATTTAGCTGCTGCTGCTGCTTTGGCAGATGAAGCTAGGTCTATGGATCTTGCTGACCGTTACTTAAACAGTGAATGTGTCATGCGCATGCTTCAGGCTGATCAGGTACATTGAAAGATCCAAAACCAAAGATCTTCTGCCTACTATGTTGTGCGGTTCTTGTCTTTCTTATGTGGAACTAAATTTTCTTGAAATCTTTGGTTGATTAAGGTTGGGTTAGCAGAGAAAACTGCTGTGTTATTTACAAAGGATGGAGATCAGCACAATAACCTGCATGACATGCAATGCATGTGGTGTGTTGTTGTTACTTTATTTGCCAAGTTTTAGTTTTCTTTATGTTATTCTTATATGATTCATGTGTTGTGGGAAGGTATGAACTTGCTTCTGGCGAGAGTTACTTTCGTCAAGGTGATTTGGGGCGGGCTCTGAAAATGTTCTTGGCTGTTGAGAAACATTATGCAGACATGACTGAGGATCAATTTGACTTCCATTCTTACTGTCTACGTAAAATGACCCTGCGTGCCTATGTGTCGATGTTGAAGTTTCAAGATAAGTTGCATTCACATGAGTACTTTCATAAAGCCGCAGCAGGAGCTATCAGGTGAAGCTGCCATTTAGTATAATTTAGTTATTTATTTAACTGAACTCTTGAATGTATACTGCTAAGATGCACTTTCTAATGCCTCAACTTTCCTATTCACTGTAATCTTGATTGTTAGCAATGAAATTTTTGGTAATCTTTGTCTCATTGCCATCTCATTTATCGACAATTGCAATCCGATTTAGTTATGCTATGTGCTTGTATCTTAATTAGTTCTATATGCTTCCCTTTTTTCTAAAGAATATGGTGGTCATTCACCACTACTCAGGTTTGAACCTGAGACCTCTCACTTGCTGAGGAAGGTACCAACCATCTGAGATGACAGTTGTTGGCAATCAGTTCTGCTTGCTTGAGATTAAATTTACTTGTATGTTATGTTTTCTCTCCTCATGTCAGCTGCCCTTTTTTTGTGTGCCCAGGTATATTTTAGCTGCATGTTGTCTTGCTATGGCTAATGTCTTTAATGAAGTATTGGTCGTGTTTCACATTCTTATTTCTTTCCATTTATTCCCTTGCAAGCATCTAGTCTCATTTCTCATATTTTTCTTCTATAAAATGTTTTGGTTCTTGGTACATAGTTTGTCTTTTAAAATGTATGATGTGCTGAAATTTGGATTAAAAAAGAATAGGGGGTATAATTTTCTTGTTCCATATCTTTAGGAGGTTACTTGAAAATATTCCTAGTTTGTTCTCTATGAAAGAAAATGCTGAATGTAGAAGGCATGCTGTTGCTCATTGGAGTCATTAATTATGCTATATGATACTGGATGCTACTTCAGTTTGCTTATGCTGTAGTGTTGTGTGTTTTTGTGTAGTTCTGTCTTATCATTCAACTTTTAGAAAATGTGATTAATTATATATTACTTATGTAAGTGTAGATGCTATATGAAGTTGCATGATTCTCCAATAAAGGCAACAACAAAAGAGGGCGATGATATGTCAAACTTGCCTCCTTCACAAAGGAAGAAACTGAGACAAAAACAAAAAAAAGCTGAAGCTCGTGCAAAGAAAGTAATATTGCCACTCTTTTTTGTCTTAGAAATTTTACAATCTAGCTGTTTTCTGTGATAATATTCTCGACATCTTTTAGGAGGCTGAAGAAAAAACTGAGGAGGAAACAACTTCTGGCTCATCAAAGTCTGGAAAGCGACAACATGCCAGACCTGTTGATTTAGATCCTCACGGGCAAAAGTTATTGCAGGTAATTGTTAATGTGGATTTTTGGTTAATCTGAGTTCCATGGTGTGTTACTCATGCTGAAAAGCCTCCTCCATCCCCTTCTTTGGTGTGGATTTGAAAATACAAACTACTTCTGCGGGATCAAATGTCTTACACCACTGGACCTGTAGCCAGCCAGTGGTTAATTCTGAATTTTGTGTATATATATATATATATATATATATATATATATATATATATATATATATATATATATACAGTAAGTGAGGCAGTTGGCACTCAAATTATCAGGTTAATTTCAAGTGGTTGGCATCGGATGGTTATCATCTGAATAAGTGTGTTGATACATTATTTTGGAAGGCAGGTCGAGGATCCATTATTGGAAGCTACAAAGTATTTGAAGTTGCTCCAAAATAACTCTGCAAGCTCATTAGAAACACACATTCTTTCTTTCGAGCTAAACATGAGAAAGCAAAAGATTTTACTTGCTTTTCAGGTAACTCCATATTCAATGGCAAATATTGAACTCTCATTCCTTGATACTTGATACATGTTCTTCAAGATATGTATATGTATGTATGCAGTTATTCACCAAATCTCTTTAGACCTTGATATTTACGCTTCTTCCAAATGATTGGAAATGTATTTACTTGTATTTAGATTGTTTCAGATATTTTCTTAGGTACCTGTTGAAATGAACTAAGAAAAAAACATAAGTATGCCACATCTGTTGTTGTACAATTGATTAATGTAGCCTGAGTTATCTATCTAGTGAGTCTGTGTGATGGAAAGAGCAAAATTTAGGTGTCAACAGCTGAGATATCTAGGCTCAGCTGTAATCTTTGATGTTTGCAAGTTCTGACCAAGAAAAGAGGAAAACAGAAGCAAATCCTGAATCAGGTTCATTTGTCTATTGAACTTGAGTTCAATCAGTCACGTCTCCTGTTGTATCAAACATGCTAAGACTTGCGTGTACTTGTCATATCTTCCATCACATTGACCGAGGCATTACTTTATGTGAACATATAACTAAATCTTTTATTTTAACTCTTTTATCTTAATGCTTGTATATTTTCAGGCTGTCAAGCAGCTGCTTAAGTTGGATGAGAACAATCCTGATTGCCATCGGTGTTTGGTATGTCACCCCAGAAGTTATTATATAAGTTTCAGTGTACCTAAATCTTTTAAAGTTCTCTGATTACTTCCATGACGTATCTGGAAATGATTTTTCACAGATAAGATTCTTTCATAGAGTTAGCAGTTTTCCTGCCCCAAAAACTGACACACAGAAACTAATTTGGAGTGTCCTAGAATCGGAACGACGAGACATAAGGTTATCACTGCAAGCCCCTTTGTTGTTACGAATTTGCCTTTTCTTTTGGAATGTATGCGAGTATTCTAGCTTTTTTCTTTTGCAGCCAGTTGCATGGGAAGTCACTTATTGAAGTTAACCAATCCTTCCTTGAGAATCACAAAGGTTTTGTTCTTGTGCCGTATGTGTTTTCTTAGATTATAATCCCATAGTGGTATTGATTTAATTTGTATGGAAAAACAGATTCTTTGATGCATAGAGCTGCAGCTGCAGAAATGCTACTTGTTCTGGAGCCAGAAAAGAAGCTTGAGGCAATTAAGCTAATTGAAGATTCGACAAACAAACTGGCACCAGTGTAAAGTTCTCTCAAATTGTCAATAATCATATATTCAACATAGATTCTGCAAATTTTGAAGCAAAAACGAAATGATCCTTGAATTCTCGTTAGCAGAGATGGGGCACAGGGACCAGTCAGGGAATGGAAACTTGATGACTGTATTGCAGTCCACAAATTGCTTGAAACAGTATTTATTGATGAAGATGCTGCTTCCAGTGAGTGCCTCAATGCATGAAGTTCATTAAGTCTTCTATATTCATGCTGCAATATATTTAAAATTATAGGAGTTTGATTGTGAATATGTTTACTAGGTACAGAATATCTTTCTACCTTTTGCTTATTTTTTTTTTTCCTCTGTAGGATGGAAAGCACGATGTGCAGAATATTTTCCATACTCAACATATTTTGGAGGCTGCAGGAGCTCAGTTGTTTCTTATTCTTTAAATCACAACGTACAGAATGCACCGGAAAATGGAGTTCTGGCCTATCAAGAAGCTAAAAAAGAAGAGACTCGCTCGTTGAATGGGAAATTGCATGCCTTTAAGGACCTGACCATTTAATAGTATGGCATGCTCTCTTTGGCTAACACCTGCACTGGAATTAAAGGGGCTTGATTGATACACAGAGCAAGCATTGCACTGGTGGAATCTGCCGCATGCAGGGAAGAGAAATCACTTTGGAACAGAAGAATGATCTTGCAAGAGCACCGCTCTGGGACTTTTGTCGGCGCATTGCTGTAGAGTTATGTTGTTGATTTGAGACTAACATCTCAAATGGCTCTTTGTATTACGCTCATTAGTCTGTTCCAAAATTGTATTATTATTTAGCATTGTGAAAATGATGAAGAGGGTCTTTACCTTTCTTCATTCAATCAGCGATTTGGCCATGGTGAGGGTACAGTAGCTTGGAGCTTTTTATGTCCGCAGGTTCAGCGGTCAGACAGCTTGAAGCATAATATTCTTTAAGCCGTGGGTTGGTGCTAATTATCCGGTTGTACTCAGCACTTCATATGGACCACTATTTTTATGTGACCTGTGTTGCTATTCAATTAAAAATTTTGGCATAAACTCTGTATTACTTAATTTGGTCTAAAAAGATGAAAAAAACGTGATACTCTGAAATCTGATTTACAAACGCAGAGGCATGCATTCGTCATTCCTGTAGACGATTTTCTTAGTACATACTTGTGGCAATGCTTGGATTGAATGTATAATTTTTTGGATCAGTGGCACCAAAGCTGGTGGGATTAGCCTGTGTATTTCATGGATGATATCTTCTCCAAGAGCAGATGCATGAACTATAATTAGCAGGCTGCTTGGAGATGAATTATTCCTAGAGTAGAATGAAATTGGTATAGTTTTGCTGCATTAAGCAGGCTTAATTTTTGCCTGCAGTCTCTTCCAAAGCGTATTTAATCTCTCGCTCTCGCCCGCACCCACCCACCCCCGGTGCCGTCTCTCGCTATCTGGCTCTCTCTTCTGTGGAAACATCTCGCTCTTGCTTGCTGGCTCTCTCTTCTGTGGAAACATCTCGCTCTTGCTTGCTGGCTCTTTCCACATTGTCATTCAACAGTAAGAGCAGGAAAGCCTTAGCCATGGGACGCTATTGTCTAATTTTCTGTGCATGTATGTATCCTGATGGTAAGTACATGTTAGGATTGGGGGTATCCAAGGTGATGCATATGGATGAAACGTCACATGATTCAGATGGTTTTGGAAAATCATAGGCTAATGTATCGGCTGTCATAATGCTGGGAAACCATTTATTTACCTTTTTTTTCAGGTATAGCGACAGTATTTAAATCTTTCGATCATTGTTGATGTTTTGGGTGTAGATTGTCAATCTTAATGTTTCATCATTATAATTTGCCTACAGGGCATGCCTAGGAATTATTAAGGGGAAACCAATTGAAGTATCAAACTGGATCCGCGCGTGTTCTTGAAGCCTGGTTGGGTTCTGACGAGGCTTAGGAGTGGTTAGCTGTCTTGTTTTGTGTCCAAGTATATGGATTTGTTCTTGATCTGCATGCATATTGCTTATCAGACAAGTGAAATTCCAAAGTCCTAGTTGCTGATCTCAACTTGGCGGTTTAGACATGTTTCCTCCTCTACTTCTGCAAAAGATCCTGATGCTTATTGCTTATGAGCTATAGGCTGGATCCAGTTAAGCCTAATTTGTGCAGAAGGATCTGGTACTATGATTGTTGTGATCCTCCATCCGTAACGCAGACTCGTTGGAGAGCAGGTGGTTGGAGTAGATGCATTTCTGAATATCTACATGCCGATACCATAAAATTGGACCTGACCAAATCTCACAGTAGATGATGAGTCTAGACTCAAGCTGGGCCATATCATGTTAGACCTGCAGGCAAGCTTCAAACTAAATACATTTTCTAGTACCCAGTTTTGGTGTTAATTTGCATTAGTTGTCATTATTTCTAGCAGAAATTTAGAACAAAAATCTTTTTGTGCACACACCAGAAAATATCGAATAGGGTGAGCTCCCTATTTTGCTGCATTTTTTCTAATATTCATCTTAAAGAGAAAATCCAAAACTTAAATCTGGATGGTACTTCCACTATTAATGGAGTTCGTTAATCCTATATATTTTTTTTTTAAAAAAAATTGTGCTTGTGAAGAAGGGTTGCTCGTCCGCATCCTCTTTTCTTTTTTATTCAATCTCTTTTCATTCTTCTCTCTCCTCGTCAAGCCACCAAAATGAGAGAGGATGCAGGGGCAATCGGCCTCTCTTCGTGCATGCTTTTTTTTTTCTTTTAATATCATATAATTGTTGGATTCTGTTAGAAAAAAAAAAAAACTGTTCTGTTATGAATCCACCATATTTGGGTGGATAACCATTTAACCTTCACCTCTTGAGTTTCCCCACCTCTTGGGTTTTCCATCTTTTGTAACTCCTAGATGTGCCCCTTATCCCTTGGGGATGTCTACATTCATCCACCTTTTCACCTTCTTTTGTCTTTTAATTGTCTTGTGATTAAGAAAAATACTTTAATTGTCTTTTGTTCTTTTGTTCTTTAATTGTCTCATTATCACCATTATATCTTCTCATTATAACCCTAGGCCTATAAAAGGGTACCTTGAGGATGATGAAATGTACATAAGTGAAAAGAGAAAGAAAGGCATAAAAAGGAATGAGAAATACTATTAGTTCCTGAAGAACTAATTTTCTACAATTTCTGTGTCTTGTTTATTTTCTTGTCTCCAATCTCTTTACCCTTTATTTTACAACACGTTATCAGCACGTAGGCTCTATCAATTGTGGAAGTACGTGGTGTTCTTTCTGCAAGAAAAATATTTTTTGTGCTATTCTCCAATCTGTAAGTTTCTTTTTCAAATTAGTATTCTCAATATCTAATTTATGTTTTTTATGATTGACATAGAATGGTCAAATTGTTTACTTGCAATTTGTATGATACAAATTCATAATCCTATGATTCTTGTTTGTAGAGAATGTCGAATCTTACCAAACTTGAATTCGTTGCTCTTGATATTTCTGGCAAGAATTACTTGTCTTGGATCCTTAATGCCGTGATCCATCTTGATGTAATGAACCTTGGAAATACTATAAAGGAAGAAAATCAAGCGTCCCTGTAGGACCGTGCTAAAGCAATAATTTTCCTACGGCACCATCTTCATGAGGAATTAAAAACTGAGTATCTAACGGTAAAAGATCCCCCCATTTTGTGGAATAGTTTAAAGGAGAGATATGAGCACCAGAATTGCGTAATCCTCCCAAAAGCTCGATATGATTGGATGCACCTGAGGTTGCAAGATTTTAAGAGTGTTAGTGAATATAATTCTGCACTCTTTAAAATCAGCTCACTTTTGAAATTATGTGGTGAGAAAGTCACCGATGAAGATATGTTAGAGAAGACATTTACTACTTTTTATGCCTCGAATGTGCTTCTGCAGCAGCAATATCGAGAGAGAAAATTCACAAAGTATTCTGAACTTATATCTTGTCTTCTAGTGGCTGAGCAAAATAATGAGCTTTTGTTGAAAAATCACCAATCTCGTCCCACTAGTTCCATACCATTCCCTGAAGCGAATAGCACATCATTCCCTGAAGCAAATGATAAATCATTCTAAAAGAATCGTAGATATGGGAGAGGACGTGGTAGAAAAAATTATCATGGTGGCACCAGAAGTAAAACCACCAAAAGGAAAAATAACAAGCAGGATACACCGTACCACCAAAAGTGGAACCACCGAAAGTGAAATAACTTAGATAAAAGAGAAGGCTTTCAGAGTAAAAAGAAATCTGAAGATGTGTGTTATAGATGTGGTATGAATGGACATTGGTCGCGTACCTGTCGTACGCCTAAGCATTTGGCAGACCTCTACCAAGCCTCTTTGAAAGAAAAAGAAAAAAGAATTGAAACAAATTTTGCTGAACCATCAACACATTTCAAAACCTCTGATGGGGTTGATATTACTCATCTTGATGTTTCTGATTTCTTTGAAGATCCTAGTGGTAGAATTGATCATTTGATTGGTGATGGAAGTGTTTCTTTTTTTTTTTTTTTTTGGCTAGTACAAAAGGGGTAGGGGGGAGGAAGGGACAAGCCCAACCCCGCGTAGCAGCCCCCACTGGGCCCTCGCCCCGCCATGAGAATGTTCGATGCGGGCAGAAATGGCTGTGTTTTGGGCACCCCGACCGGTTTTACTCATACCCTCCCCACCCATGGGCCCGGCTCAGCTACCCCTCTGGGCTCTGGCTCGAGTCCCAAGTGTGAGTACGTCACACCCGGCACCACCCCGGCTACTAGCGGTTCAAGAGCGGTCCTATACCTCAAGTCCAAGCAGTGGCCAAAGTAGTGAGCTCCGGTCCACAATTTAATCGTCGCCGCAGCGATTCGAACTTGGGACCTTAAGGTTAAAATTTCTGCCCAGTACCACTAGGCTACCACCTTGGTGGCGAAGTGTTTCTTTTAATTAGTGCATTTTTCTTTATCATGTTGTAAGACTTTATGTTATGTTTTAAGTAATAAAATTTTACATATGTTTTGCATATTTGTAGAGACATGGATCTTACTGATGAATTGAATGGTGATGATGTTTGTCTGGTAGACAGTGCTACAACTCACACAATTCTTACAAATGAAAAGTATTTTCAATGCTTGAAATTAAGCAATGCCAATATCAATACCATATCGGGTTCATCAAATTTAATTGAAGGTTCTGGAAGAGCATATATTATGTTACCAAAAGGCACAACATTTTGTATTAACGATGCTATATTTTTTTCAAAGTCTAGAAAAAATTTATTGAGTTTTAAAGATATACGTCGTAATGGTTATCATATTGAAACCACCGATGAAGGCAACAAAGAACTTCTTCTTATTACTCAAATGAATTCGGGCCAGAAGCTCGTTTTGGAAAAGTTGCTTGCTTTCTCATCTGGGTTGTATTATGCACCGATGAAAATAATTGAATCAAATGTTGTAATGCACCAAAAGTGCATTGATCTAAAGATCTTTATGATTTGGCATGATCGCCTTGGACATGCAGGTTCTATAATGATGAGGAGGATTATTGAGAATTCATTTGGGCATCCATTAAAGAATCAGAAGATTCTTTTACCAAGTGATTATCCATGCTCTGCTTGTTCTCAAGGTAAATTGATTGTTAGGCCATCCCCCTCAAAACTTGTTGTTGAATCTCCTTCATTTTTACAAAGAATTCATGGAGATATTTGTGGGCCTATACATCCATCATGTGGACCATTTAGATATTTCATGATTTTGATTGATGCATCAACTAGATGGTCACATGTTTGTCTTCTTTCTACTAGAAATGTTGCATTTGCTAGATTTCTTGCTCAAATAATTAGATTGAGAGCACAATTTCCTGATTATCCAATTAAGACAATCCGATTGGATAATGCAGGTGAATTTACATCTCAAGCTTTCAATAGCTATTGCATGTCAATTGGAATTGATATTGAACATCCTTTTGCTCATACACATACTCAAAATGGTTTAGCTGAATCATTTATCAAAAGACTTCAGTTGATTGCAAGACCTTTGCTTATGAAATCAAAATTACATGTTTCTGCTTGGGGACATGCTATATTGCATGCAGCATCATTAGTTCGAGTTAGACCATCTGCTTATCATAAATATTCTCCCTCGCAACTTGTATTTGGTCAACCACCAAATATTGCTCATCTTCGCACTTTTGGTTGTGCTGTATATGTTCCAATTGCACCCCCACAACGCATTAAGATGGGTCCTCAATGTAGACTTGGTATATATGTTGGTTTTGATTCTCCATCTATTATTAGATACTTTAAGCCCCTTACAGGGGATTTGTTCAAGGCACATTTTGAGGATTGTCATTTTGATGAAACAGTCTTCCCATCATTAGGGGGAGAAAAGTCGATGCCTGAAGCACGACGTGAAATCACTTAGAATATTTGCCCTTATCTTAATTTGATCCTCGTACAAATCAATGTGAATTGGAAGTTCAGAGGATTATACACTTGCAAAATGTTGCAAATTAATTACCGGATGTATTTACTGACACCAGAAGTGTAGTAAAATCTCATATTCCTGCTGGTAATGCTCCAGTTAGCGAATTATATTCAGCAAGAATTGAGATCCCTGAAGGACAACTTGCTAATAAAGCAGCAAATAAGTCTGAGGCACGCCTGAAGCGTGGAAGACCTATTGGATCGAAAGATAAGAATCCTCGGAAGAGAAAAGTATAAAGAAAAGAAACTAGAGCTTCTGAAGAGGCCATACCCACAAAACAGACCATAAAATTTGGTGCTCATGAAGAGACCATAACTTCCATTTTAAAAATCTCCAGAAATACAACCTCCTGAAGAGGAACCTCCTGAAGAGTTATCCCCTGAAGAGGAAGATATACCTGAAAATAATGAGATCTCAATACATTATATAAGTACAGGAGAAATATAGGATATAAATAAAATCGTTGTCGACAATATATTTTCATTTAAAGTGGCTCTTGACATTACCAGAAGTAATGTTGGCATTACCAAAGGTAATGAGGAAAGTGAGCCAAAGACCGTCGAAGAATGCCAACGTAGAAATGATTGGCCAAAATAGAAAGAAGCTATTGAGGCTGAATTAAGCTCATTAGCAAAAAGAAAAGTTTTTGGACCTGTAGTCCAAACACCTGAAGGTATAATGACCGTTGGATATAAGTGGGTATTTGTACGAAAGCGCAATGAAAATAATGAAATTGTGCGATATAAAGCATGACTTGTTGCACAAGGTTTCCTGCAGAAACCTGGGGTTGATTATGAAGAAACTTATTCCCCTGTTATGGATGCAATTACATTCAGATTTTTGATTAGCTTGGTAGTTACAGAAAAATTAGATATGCAGCTGATGGATGGTCACTGCATATTTATATGGATCATTGGATCATGATATATATATATGAAAATTCCTGAATGATATAAAATGCCTGAAGCATGTAATTCAAGTACATCCCGAAGCAACTATTCTATCAAGCTTCAAAGATCTTTATATGGGTTGAAGCAATCCGAGCGCATGTGGTATAATCGCCTCCACGAATATTTGTTGAAGGAGGGATTTGAGAATAACCCTATATGCCCATATGTTTTCATTAAGAAGTCAGAATCCGGATTTGCTATTGTTGCAATTTATGTTGATGATCTTAATCTTGTTGGAACTCCTGAAGAGCTCACAAGAACCGCTACATATTTGAAAAATGAGTTCGAAATGAAAGATCTTGGAAAAACAAAATTTTGTCTCGGTCTGCAACTCGAGCATTTTTCAAATGGAATCTTTGTTCATCAGTCAACATATACACAAAAAGTTCTGAAGCACTTTTATATGGATAAAGCTCATCCTTTGAGTACCCCAATGGTTGTTCGATCACTTGACGTGAAGAATGACCCATTTCGTCCTCCTGAGAAGGATGAAGAAATTCTTGATCCCGAAGTACCATATTTGAGTGCTATTGGTGCAGTAATGTATCTTGCAAATTGCACTTGACCTGATATAGCCTTTGCAGTTAACTTACTAGCAAGATTCAGTTCTACTCCAACCCGAAGACATTGGAATGGGGTCAAGCATATTCTTCGTTACCTCCGTGGAACAACTAATATGGGATTGTTTTATCCTAATGAATCAAACTCACAGTTGATTGGATATGCAGATGCTGGCTATTTATCTGATCCACACAGGGGTCGATCTCAAACAGGATATTTGTTTACTTGTGGAGGTACTGTTATATCATGGAAATCTGCGAAGCAAACATTATCTGCTACTTCTTTGAATCACTCAGAGATTATTGCTATCCATGAGGCAAGTCGGGAATGTGTTTGGCTGAGATCACTAATTCACCATATTCGAAAAAGGTGTGGTCTATCCACAATCAATGATAGCCCAACAATCTTATATGAAGATAATACTGCTTGCATCACCCAGATTAGTGGAGGCTATATTAAAGGTGACAGAACGAAGCATATTTCACCTAAGTTCTTTTATACTTCTGAACTCCAGGAGAAAGGTGATATTGACGTCAAACAGATACGGTCAAGTGAAAATCTGGCAGATTTATTCACCAAGGCATTGCCAACTACAACATTTAAGAAGATTGTGCATAACATTAGAATGCGACAACTTAAAGACCTTTGATCGTGCATTTTTCAGGGGGAGTCAAGGATCTTGAAGATTTTGTGTCGATTGTACTCTTTTTTCTTCGCTAAGGTTTTGTCCCACTGGGTTTATCTTTGCAAGGTTTTAATGAGGCAATCCTAAAGCACTTGATGTTACACAAGAATAATGCACTCTTTTTTCCTTCGCCATTGGTTTTTTTTTTCCCACAGGGTTTTTCCTTGGCAAGGTTTTAACGAGGCATGTTCTTTGTGTGTGGTCATCCAAGGGTGAGTGTTATGAATCCACCGTATTTGGGTGGATGACCACTTAACCTTTACCTCTTAAGTTTCCCTATCTCTTGAGTTTTCCATCTTTTGTAACTCCTAGATGTGCCCCTTATTCCTTGGAGATGTCTACATTTCATCCACCTTTTCACCTTTTGTCTTTTAATTGTCTTGTGATTATGAATATTATATCTCCTCATTATCACCATTATATCTCCTCATTATAACCCTAGGCCTATAAAAGGATACCTTGAGGATGATGAAATGTACATAAGTGAAAAGAGAAAGAAAGGCATAAAAAGGAATGAAAAATACTATTAGTTTATGAAGAACTAATTTTCTACAATTTCTATGTCTTGTTTATTTTCTTGTCTCCAATTTCTTTACTCTTTATTTTACAACACGTTTCAATTTATTCTTTAATTTTTTTCTTAAAGACAAGCACCAGAAAAAAAAATTAATATAATAGAAAACCCGCATCATAGGATTTTCTCTAGCGAACGCACCGAAATTTTTTGTTCCCAACCATCTGATGGGTAGTTCTATATACACCCCCCCTATTGCTCAGGACACCCCCCCAAAAACCAAAAAAAAAATACCCAAACTAACCTTTAGTGTAATTACCATATTGCCCTTGAAATTTTCTCATACACCCCCCTTCCTCCTCCTCCGTTTCGTTTTGAAAAGAAAAAAAAAAACCCCCCTCAAACCCCCCTTAAACCCCTCGATCCATTTACATCGTTTAGGCGATCTTTGAAGGAGATTTAAGCCCCATTCGAAGCATGGACAAGCAACTAGTGATTTGGGACGAAGAATCGGCCGCAAAGGTACGTGTTCCACCTTGTTTCGAAATTTTTTTTTTCACGGTTCGTGCTCCGTTCGGCACTGGATCGCCGAACAAAAGGCTTCTGTTCGGCTGCACAGTGCCGAACAGAAGCCTTCTGTTCGGCAACCCTCAACCGAACTCTTCTGTTCGGTTGCACAGTGCCGAACAGAAGGCTTCTGTCCGGCACTGTGCAGCCGAACAGAAGGGTTCTGTCCGGCTCTGTGCAGCCGAACAGAATGCCGGCGACGAGAGGGAGAAGGGGGAACGGGGGGGTTTTGGGCGTTGGCGAGGTGCTTTGGGCGGAACAGTTCAAAGGGAGACGGAGGGGGTTTGGCCGCCGGCGAGGTGCTTGAGGCGAGGTTTTTTGGGCGGAAGGGAGAAGCCGGCGGGTGTTTTGGAGGGGAAGAGCGGGGTGGGGGGGGGGTTTGGGGGTGTAGAGAGCAATTTAGGTGAGGGGGTGGGGAGGGTGGGGGGTAATTTAGGAATTTTTAATTTTTTAGGGGTGTCCTTAGCAAATGGGAGGGTGTAGAGAGTATTTAATTTTTTTTTAATTTTTGGGGGGTGTCCTGAGCAACAGGGGGGGTGTATATAGAACCACCCCCATCTGATCAATGAACTCGGTTGGAGTCCACCTGTGGACGTCGTCCTTTCGTCCAACCGTGCCGTCCCAAAACCGCGGCGTTAGATATTCCCACCCCCTTTCCTTGACTCTCCTTCCATCCTTCCATCCCACTGGTTGCCCCTGTTTCGCGCACCGTGGGGATCTGCCTGGATCGATGGGGGTTGGAATATCAAGAGGCCGGTGGCGGCGAACTGGCGATTGCGTCTCCCCGATTTGCCGCCGGAGACTCTTCCCCTACGGTCCCTCCCCTTTCACGAGCCCAAATCTCCACCTCCAACTCTAACCCTAACCCTAACCCTAACCCTAACCCTACCTCTAACCCTTAAGCCCCACCGTTGCTCACTTTCAGGTTCTTTCCGACGTCTCTCTCAGGTGATCATCCTGATCCTGATCCTCCGAAATGGATAAGATTATTATCATACCTGATGCTGGTTGAAATTTTTATCTTTAGATGTTCCTTTTCTGTATCGTTTTCATCTATTTCGTTCTCCAGTTGATCTCAGTATGTTTTTCTTTTCATGGATTGATTAACCTTATCAAAATTTAGATTTTCTACAAGTTTCTTCTGATAATTATGGAGAATTACGGTCATCTCAGGAGAGAGAGAGAGAGAGATTTTTAGGTGATGGTTCAAATTTTGCCAACAAAAAGTGCGATCTGGATGATGGTTCAAATTCGAATTAAGTGCTTCCGGCGTTCGATTCTTCACAAAATTGATGGTTCTTGATGTGCTGTTGATATTCCATATCCTTCCCGTTTGATGGGTATGGTATGTGTATATAAACTGATGAAGTCAAGAAATAATAGCCATGAATTAGAATTTGAATGTTAATAGTAGCACTTGTTTGCACTTCTCATTTTATCTTTGTGAATGTTTATGATGCCCTGATTTTGGAAGCTTTTAAGTTTATTCTTTTGTTGTGCTCAATTTGGCTCCTGCATTCAAATTATGTTGTATTGCTTCTTATTCTTCTTTTTCTTCTTCTTTCTTTATGAATTTTTCCTGGGTTTTAGTGCAAGTAGCAGAACATTAGCTCATTGTTGCGAAGAAAGATTCGAGAATGACCAAAACTTCATTGAGAAACAATGGTTGCCTCACTCAAAGGCGGCAGTGCCCATGTGGGGATGAACAATGTTATATTAGAATTGAGGGAGATGAAGAAGACAACACTTCGGTGGAACCTACGGTGCCAGCGGATCCAAACCTTATACATGCAGCAGCCAATACTTCTGAGGTTGCTTCAGTTGACACCCCTCCATATGTAGGGCAATCTTTCCGCACTGATGATGAGGCCCAAGAATTTTATACCAACTTTGCCCGGAGGAATGGTTTTGCAATAAGGCGAGAGCGCTCCAAGGGGAACCCATCTCATCCATTGGGAGTTTATAAACGGGAACTTGTGTGTCATCGTGCTGGTGTATCGCTGCCTAGGAAGACAGCAGAACTCAAACGCCAGAGAAATAAGAAATCATCACGTTGCAAATGCGAGGCGCAGATGATTATTAAGAAGAATGTCTCAAAGGGTGTAACTCGGTGGGTTGTTGTTCATTTCAGTAATGTGCATAACCATGAATTGTTGGATAGTGATGAAGTACGACATCTACCTGCTTATCGGAATATATCGTCGGTCGACCGTGAGCGTATCTTATTTTTTGCAAAGGCAGGTTTCACTGTGAATCTTATAATGAGGGCTCTTGAAATGGAGAAGGGACTGAAACCAGGTCAGTTGACATTCACGGAGAGGGATCTGAGAAATTTCCTTCAGGCCTCCAAGAACATTAATCGAGAAAATGAAGGAGCAGAACTTGTTAAAGCTTGCAAGGCTACGAAAGAGAAAAACCCAGATTTTCGTTATGAATTTACACTGGACATGAATGATAGGCTTGAGCATATTGCCTGGTCATATCCTGACTCTATTCGCGCATACAAGGTGTTTGGAGATGTTGTGGTATTTGACACAACATATCATTTGTATGCATATGACAGGCCTTTTGGAGTGTGGTTTGGTGTGGACAACTATGGAAACACAATATTTTTCGGAGCTGTTCTACTGCAAGATGAAAAGCCGGCATCATTTGCATGGGCATTGCAGGTTTGTCTACTACATGCTGCTCTATCAATTTAAATTTCAATCAAATATTCTTTATCTTTCTCCCTCTTTTTTGACCCTGTAGAGAAGTGAGAAGTTGACATCCTTAATTCACAATGTCATGGCAATTTTTTAGTTCAACTGATATTTTTTCTCCTCTTTTCTTACAGTCATTTGTTCATCTTATGGATGAGAAGGTCCCGCAGACGATTGTTACAGATCTAGACATGGGACTTAGAGAAGCTATGATAAACGTGCTGCCAAACACAAAGCAAGCATTCTCTACATGGCATATCATGTCTAAGTTACCAAGCTGGTTTTCTACATTACTTGGTTCTCGATATGAGAGGTTTGTGTCCGAGTTTCATAGAGTATATGCTCTGGAGAGTGAGAATGATTTTGTGCACCAGTGGGGTCAGATGATTAATGAGTTTGGACTAGGTTCAGATAGACATGTAGCTATACTTTCATATCATCGGGAATATTGGGCGTTACCATTTCTCCGAGGCTGGTTTTTTGGGGGATTACTGACAACTGGTTTTGCTTTGTCAATCAAGGCATTCTTTAAAGGGTTTTTGATCTCGCAAACACGTCTTAAGGATTTTGTTGAACAGGTATTCTTTTTTCCCACTGTTTTTTTTTGAAATTATCATATTTCTTTCTTATGTCGTTTTTTGCTCCTCCTTGGAATATTTTCATTTTCTTTTTTCCTTGTTTCTTTGCAGGTAATGGTTGCAATTGATTTACAAAATCAAGCAGGGGAGGAAGCAACAATGCGACAAAACTATCAAAATGTCCAAATCAAAACATGCATGCCCATTGAAGAACATGCATCAAGTGTTCTGACACCTTATGCATTTGAAGTGTTTCAAAAAGAGCTCGTGTCATCTACACAATTTGCAGTTTACGAAACACAAGGAGACACTTATCTCGTTCGCCACCACTTGAAGACTGATGGAGGACACCTAGTGAGCTGCATTCCAACAAACGAAGAGATACATTGCAGCTGCAAAGAGTTCGACTTTTCTGGAATAATGTGCAGACACTCTCTTCGAGTGCTTTCGTTGAAGAACTGTTTCATGCTTCCAGATAAATATCTGTTGATTCGATGGCGTCGTGAAAGCTCATTGTTTCCTAAGAGCAGTGGTTATAAGTATCGGTCCCAAGCTCTGCGTTCGCTTGCTTCAATCATAATACAAGAATCATCATTAACGAAAGATCGTTTTGATTATGTACAGTGGCATATGAGCAAGCTTCTTACTCATGTGAGGGACATGCCAACAGTTGATGAAGGTGCCTCAGATTTGGAGCCAGTCTCATCGTTGGATGCGACGGTGGATGTCACTCCTGTACGATCTAGGGGAAGGCCCAAAAAATTAAGAGCTGCCATTGACATCCCAAAGGAGATGCAAGCATTGCAGGAACCACAAGCATTGCCTGAAATGCAAGTATTATCAGAAACACGAGATTTATCAGAAACACAAGCATTGTCAGAAACACAAGCATTGTCATAGTTGAGCGCATGGGAAGAAGCGAAGCCTGCTTCTCTTTCATCAGACTTGCTGGGCTCATTTCTTTAGTCTTGATTTGACCGAAATGCAAAGCCATGTTCTATACTTTCCAGTATCTTGCCTTTAGTAAGTTTAGATTAATGATTTTGTAGGCCACTTCGAGCCAGAAAGCGCTTCTTGGAAAGTGAGTTGCTGAACTCTGGTCAGAAGATGATAATGACTATTCATAAATTCAAGCTTTTCAAATCCATTGCTCATTTTGTTCTGAGCCAAATGTCATGGACTGGTTAGCAAATTGTGGACGACTGGACGTGCATCTCATAGGACAGTAAAACTAAGTGGGAGTAAAATGCATGACAGCGAACAAATAAAGCAACCAATTGTGCAATCGTTGGGCTTGGGATGCATGAAGCTTCTCAAATAAAGGAGAAAAGAAAGTCACCTTTCTTTGGATGAGGGAGGGAAAACTCTGATGCATTAACACAAATTTATTTGTCAAAACAATGAATGAAACTGGTGTCGCTTGAATGGTTAAATCCAGAAAAGAAGAAGAATTTGATACAACAAGCATTGAGCATCAATAATTTTAAGATTGCATGGGATTCACGTATACAAAAGCAGCTTGACAAAAGATCTTACTAGACTAAGGGCAAGATATTGTTGTTAAGTGCTTTGTTCCAGGAAAGTGTTGTCAGAAACGCAAGCATCATATATCTTCCCGTCAGTTGTTCTTACACTAGTGCAAGGAGGAACACAAAAGAATTCATCTGTTAACAGCCATCACTTTGTATTCTTGATCATCATGAAACTTGAAAATATTGCAACTCTGGCCCTTGATGCAGAGATTGCAAGAGCTGACAATCTGCGGCCTGGCTGCTTTGTCTGGTCCTTGATTCAAATCTGGGAAAAATGCCCACTTCTTTCCACTTCAGAGACTGACAAATTAATTACAGACCCTATAATCTCTACAAGGCTGAGAGTGCTGAAAGTTTCACCTCCTTTTTTGTCCACCAATCCTGTTCTGCATAATGATTAGTGGAGAATTCTGAAGTTAATCGTCCACGGTGAATCTAAACTGCAGACTTACTGAACAAAAACCATCATCCTGTGCCAGTTACATAACTTTCTAACTTGTTTGGCTGTCGACATCCGCCCAGCTTCGGAGAAGACCCTCCCCCTATGGTATAGTAATTAGTATGTGGCGGTAAATCGAGCAAATCAACTCAAGGGCTTCTGTTTGGCTCATGATCTTCTTGTAACTATATGTACATCCATATTTATCTCACACTTCCTCGCGACCATCTGCATAGCCGTGTGAATCGATGAGTGGCAGCAGCCTGATTACAGTCGAGTTTTACTAATTATAAGAATGTTGCAATATTTCATTGGGGTTCGGCCAATGACCGAGAGCCACGTCAAAACGGGGAATAGTTTGGAAAAGAAGCTGGTGCACTCTGGCCTTTTTCTAATTATAAAGAGCATCATTTTGTGAACCCAAAACAATGCATCGTTGACAACAAGTTCTATCATATACAAGTGTATAATTCTGATCATTTATTTACGTGCATTAGAACTGAAAGTACCATGTTTTATATCTACCAATAAATTGATGATCCACTAAAACCTATCGAGAAATAGAGCATCATGTGGATTTTTTTTTTTCTTTTGGAGAAAAAGAATGAGAAGAAGATCGGCAAAATTAAGGTAAGAACGGAAATGAAACTAGATCACTCGTATCGAACATCCGAGATGTATATCAACCTATTCTGTATGCAAGCCTGAAATATATACCTAATATAATTTAGGCCACAAGTGGAAGTTGCTTACACTAGAGATATTGGGAATGGAGCAGCCCAGCAACAAATTGCAGCAATGTGATGCGATTAGTGGAGATGCTTTGTAAAAGAACTCGTGTCAAAAAGAATCATGATTTATATCGAGCATCTAAAAGATCCTTGCAGCACGACCTTTGTGTTAGCTGGGGAGCATGGGGTTTGATTCACGGGTATTGTCCTTTCTCAAAATTTAAATTCCCATTGAGATTTCAAAATTTTTTTGAAAGTATTTTCCATGAAAAGAAAGAACAGAATGCATGCCCCACTCACCAAAAACGGCTTGTTCCAAGAGGCATATGAGTGATGGTTAGAGAAGAAGCAGCCTCTCAAGACTCAATATGTATTCCGAGAGGCCAATAGAGCAGCCAACTGAATGACGGTATATGTGACCAGCCACTCAGAAGGCATCCTGTGCACCAAAGAGAAGGAGCTGCTTAGCATATTTCGTGATTTGTTGTTTACTGATTTTATTAAATTTATTTATGTTTATAATGTACAAAATTTCTGCTTTAGCAAAAAAAAAAAAAAAAAAAAAAAGGACGGCGGGCTTTCTGCGCCCCGCTAAATTGGGTCTGGGCACGCTTTCGATTGGTTTTTTTAAAGAGCTTGGACCACGGTCGAAGGTCCTCGATATCTTGTTGCTCAGGCGCAAATTTGGTCATGTCTTGTGGACCCATGGATCCCGTCGTTCCGCTAGGAATTCGAGTTGGCAGCCTTCACGTAAGCCCACGCGGCAAATGAAGTATAGGCCTCTGGGTTCGGGTCGTATCTTCCGCGCGAAAGAATCGATCTTTTTCTTTTTTTTTCCCACGTCAACCGGATCGCATCTCGTACAGCTCTCAAAGCACTCCAATTTTTTTCCTTAGATCAACTGCACAGATCTCAACACGAACCCTTATGGGTATTTTTTATGGCTGCAATAGCAACCAGAATAAATTCTACCTTCAACCGAGGAAAAGCTATCCTACACTTTTTGCTAAAAAGTGACCAATTCTGCAATTCAAGCCTGAGTGGACTCCAGCCGGTATTGCATGCAAGATACATGGACCAAACATAGATATTAAGGGCTTCACACATTTATCCAAAAAAACTCCTCAATAGTTATTAGATGTCTCTTAAATCCACTATGTGCTGATGCTAGATCTCATCCTATTTTACATAATTATTGGTGCATGATGCACACTTTGCTCAAGCACGGCATATTTACAAGAAAGCAAATAGTGCAGCTAATTAGATGACATTTTATGTAGCCAACTATATTAAAACTATAATATTGTACTCTACTTCAAATCTTCCTAGCCAATTTTTAAATATTTTATTTTTTAATTTCTATAACAGTACAAATTCTTGAATGATTTAAGTTTTTTAAATATTACCTTTAAAAAAAAAGACTCGTAATTCGACTTCGACCAGCTGTATAAGTTTCATCCACAATTATGCAGGGTAGGGGATGACCAGACACAGGCAACTTTGGTCTATTTAGTTCTTTCTTTTCCTTCCTTTAGATGTCTACAGGTTGACAATTAGGATATCCTGAATAGCTGGCAAAGATAGCGCGATAGCCTCACCTCTATCAAACAAATGCAGCAAACAAACTCTAGGCACAAATGCGGCATAGCCTGACCTCGAAACTTGCCGTTGTTCGCTCAGCTCAGAGGCAATCACAAGGCCAGGATCCGAACCATGTCATGCATCCTGACCTCTTTTCGCCTCATCGTTCCCCCAAGCTCGAGCATGCATGCCAACTCTAGGTTTTCATGAGATCATATCCTCTGTAGAAGACTTCATGGACGGTCTCAAACCCATCAACAATCCCCAGCATCGCTCACAGCTCTATCAGCTTGTATTTGTGGATCGAGTATTCCTCTGGGGAGTAAAGAACAAGCAGTGAAGCATGCACGCCACTTTGTGATGAGATGCAGAAGCAGACTACTATATTCTCTAGCAACACTCGATCTCTCCTAGCTGATGAATTTTTCATGAGAGCCAAAGACTTAGTTTCCTCGCATTCACAATCCCCAGGCTTCCGACCTTCACCTGGGCGTCCATGCCGCCACACACATCCTCACTCCGTGTTGCAAACACCACCTTGTGCCAGGGATTGTCAAGGTATGGAATCCCAACTGCTGCAAGATCAACCAGCTGCCAGAGGTCATCGAGCAGCAGCAGGAACTTGCTTTCAGGCACTTGAATACAGTTCATGACCACAGCTCGACTTTTTTGCTGCCACCAGATGCAGCCCAAGCACCATCCTCTTCCATGAATGCCATGGAGGACTGCAGTTGCTTCAGCTTCAGCAGCATCAATGATCTGAAGCCACCACCCGACATGTTGGGTGCAAGGGAGCTGCTGAACTCAAGGTGTTGGCTAGGAACTGGATGATATATCAGGAGTTAAAACAGATAGCTGCAATCGATGTCAATGGATCCATCACACACACACACACAGACACACACACACACAGGACAATTTGTATCTTTGTACAAAAGGTCAGGCTATGCTGGAGTACGAACTTGTAGAGATAAGCCGATGCTCGGTCAGTACAATCAAATGCTTCAGGACATGAAAGTTCGTTCAAGCAGCCAGTTATTGCTGGTAAAACAAATGGATGCTCGTGCAACAACTTCTCTTTCAACAGGAAAGAAGATAGGACCTTCGAGAGCGGATGAAATGCTTTGAAAGTCCGAAATGTTCCCAATGAATGAAAGCAGACCAGGAGGACCTTTGCATCGGAGGTTTTATTGTCGATCTAAAAATAAAAATTTTATTGTTAATCATATAAAATAAAAGCTCTCAAATCAAATGCCCGCTGGCCTGTAGAAACTTTTATGAGGGTCACGTACCTGCTATGCCATTTCTTCCACCCAGGAGCAAAAGTTCAACAGGCGAGCACCCTTAACAAACTGTCAACAGGCGATGCACTGAACATTGTAACATGATGAACCCCTTAAGCCGTGTCAAGTATTCTGTTGTGTTATAGATGCCTCCAATATGACATAAGCCATCTATACAAGTGAAAATACATGTGCCAGGATCCACTGTGTGAGGATCTGCTGGAAATCAAATCCTCTTATCAAATAAACCTGTTTTGCTTATTTAATCTGAGTGAAGCAATCAGAGATCACCAAGATCCATTAATCTCCAATCAGACTTAAAGCATTGGCACGATCTTGCATCTTACAAGCAAAGGACCTAAAGAAGTTTGTCCTGAACTTTCAAGATATTTGGATTACCTTTCCATCTACTCGTAGTCAACTGATCATCACCATATACTACCAATAGCCTATGTTTCAAAGCCTGAACTGTCATGTACTTACCCCACGTCATCCACCTATAATATCTCAACTGCAAAGACACAGACCAGCATATCCAACAGAGAAACAGGAACCTTGAAGCATATTACTGTAAGAACATCTTCATAGAATAAAACAATCCATTTTTCCCCCAAAGGCAGCGGAGCCATGCTTGGCTACTCCCATACATATATATAAACAGAACTTACAGAAGGCTAGCAACCTCAATCCCAATCAACAAAGCAAAAGTTGGAGATCTATCAACAAAATTTACACGTCTATATTGCAGATCTTGTGGCATCTGCACCACTCCCCACCCTCCTGTCAGTGTGTGGCCGGCCAAAGTGTGCACCAAAGATTGAACCTACTGTGTCCCCTACCTCAGACTTGCAGAGGGGACAAAGGGCATTGATTTTGAGCCATTTATCCACACACATCAAGTGGAAGAAGTGAGAGCAAGGGAGCTCACGGAGATCATCATTGTCTGCATAATTTGCAAGGCAGATACAGCAAACCTGCAGCAACACACACCAAATAAATTATAATTTAACAGTAGGTTTCAATATTACTTCTTTTTTTTTTTTACGAGAAATCAAAAGTGGACATATAACACAAAAAACAGTTTAGATATTATCTTGCACAGAATCTTGATTATAGGATGCACCCATTAAAGGACCACAAGTGCACCGTCAACCAAAGGACTTGCTAGATGTAAAATAATACAAATCAAAAGTAACAAAAATTTAATAAAAAAATGATTCAAGGAAGACATATAGGACTGCATGCATGTAATTGCAGATGACGTGAAATTTGAGGATTATTTACATAAACATTGATTTCACAACGTAGCACTTCAGTACATGTGTTATATCCTATAGCAGCAGGTTTCAGCATCATCCCTAAATGAAACCAATGCTTCTATCAACACCTGTTATATTTTTTAGTTCTTAATTGATTTTACGTACCTTAAATGATCACCCAGGACAAACTATTAAAGACAAAGGAGAGGTCTATGACTCCTTAAAATTGTTAATATTATCAACAAGCTTAAATTTTATTCAAAAAAATATTTTGCTACTGATGGAGGAGATGAAGACTAAACATATCAAAACCATCTCACAAAGGAAGGGGAAAAAGAAAAACAACATGACATGAGAATACAGAGGAGAAAGAAGGCTAATGCCTTTCCTATTCCATGTACATAAAAAGATGTCACGACACCCACAATGCAATAAGAAAAGCATCCACATTCCACATCGTGAGCAAATCTAGAAAATGTTAAGGCAATCATCCATCACCCCAAAACTCACTTATTTCCAACCAATGTTTTGCCATGTATAACACGCCAATAAAAAGTACCACCTCAACAACTAGACTTGTATCAGCTGGTTGGCATCCCTTTCCACTTTGTAGAGGTCCTTGGTCCAAACCTGGGTGGTAGAATTCCCATAGTATTTCTTTAAAAGAGAGAGAGAGAGAGAGAGAGAGAGAGAGAGAGAGAGAGACCTTCTTAAATTACCAGTTTAATTTGACACGACGCTGAATTTTCATATTGATACTGAAATAGGAACTACACACACATATAAGGAGGTCTAGTACGGCTGAAATAGGGCTGCAAACACTTCTATTACTTGCTCTCCAGAATCTGAAACCAGGACAGCCAACAACAGAATTTGAAATTAGGGGCAATGGATGTTCAAGAAAAAATAAGAGAGAGAGAGAGAGATAAAAGAGGAATTAGTAGTAGGGAATAAACAAAAGAGAGAACAGATTATGAGAATGAAAAATGAAGAAGAAGAGAGAGAGCAGGCAGAGAGGGCTGAACCTGGCCAACAAAAGCTGCCCATATTTATAGACTCTGAAACAGTGAAAAGCTTTGCTTGCTGCCCAAAAGGGACTCTTCAAGATCCAAGAACTATTTTCACATAGATTGATTCCATAAATGACACCTAATCAATCTAAAATTATGCTATATCTAAACTTCCAAAATAACAATTAAAAATTAAATCCTAGAACTTCCAACTCATCCAACCCAATATACAACTAGGACTCTTACACAACAATCTTACTCAAAACAGGACCTTAAAACTAACTCTAAAAAAATACCTAAGAAAAACGTCCAAAAATACAATAATAATATTTTTGTCCTCCATAAAGCAGATACAAGAATAAATTCAAATCTCGATTAAGTAGGGCTAATGAAAAAACACATGATGTACCATTTCACAGTTCTGCAAGGAGAATCCACAAGCGAAATTGGAATCAGGTATCAGTGATCATATGTAAGAATCTCCATCCTCAGCATGAGTAAATAAAAGAACTTGAAGCAATACTGATGTTGCCCTGATAAAGGATGTGACTAATATCGTAGCACATGACCTAAACAAGAATGCTTCAGCTAAACTAAATGCCATAAACTTTTAACGGCACCTGCTATTTACTTTACTACTAGAAATAAGAAGCTATCAGATTCTTGCATCCTTAAATCCCATAAGTTTTTACAAAGTCTAAGACAGCAAACCATCTTATAACACTTGGAAAACCAGCAGCAACTTAAATGCTACCTTGTATGTGCAATTTTTTTATAATGTAACATGTAGAATAATGGCTTAAACATTAATGTGCCACACATTGCTTCCAAACCCAAGAACAAGCAATTCAACACCAGCTATTAACTTACCTTTGCCTCTACCAATCTCCCTCCGAAGTGGGCACTAACAATAACACAAAAGTTATGCTCATCCACCTCCTCACACTTCCACTATCATTTCGTAATAATATCGAATCTGCTAACTTTGATCTCCTCGTCCAAAATAATACAAAATAGTACAACCCATTAGGGTAGCGACTAATCCAAATTAAATAAAGAGATAACATATCACATCACTACTATTCTTTTTCTTAAAAAAGATAACAAGATTCTCCAGGTAAGAACTAGTTTTAGAAACATGAAGAACACAGGAGGAAATAATGATAAACACAAGGGTAACTGATGCCGAACAGCAGGGGGGGGGGGAGAGAGAGAGAGAGAGAGAGAAGAAGAAGAAATAGAGAAGGAGAGAGGAGGGAGGAGGAAGAAAGAACTAGGCTTAGTACCTAGCCATGCTCAGGGTTTCACACGTCAGAGCTAAAGAAAGAAATTCAGAAAGTTTATTCATAACATAACCCTAAACGATGCATGTCCAACCTATTTATAAGACCCAGAAAATGCAAAAGAACCCTAAAAAAAACTAGTCTCACAAAAGATCCTCAAAATAATGAAATACCAAAATAAACTCTAAAGGCTATCCAATAACAAAATACCCTAATAAGCCCAAATAAAATAAAATCACTCCAAAACTAGCTGAACCATCCCCCTGCAGCGGCTGTAGACCCGAGTGACGGGCGGTCTAGCACTAGTGTACGCACCAGCTCTCTCCGGATGGAAAGAAGTCGACCTCAACGAACGCGGCTCGGTGTAGCTCTGACAGTACTCCAATAGGTCCAGATCAATCTGCTGAAGCTCCTCGCGCGTGAGCCAAGTGGAGTTGGACGCTGGTCGTCCTCGCCAACGAACCAAAAAGCGCTGGATACCTCCATCACTGGTAAAAACTGTTTGATCGTCTAAAATAACATCAATGTGCTCTTGTTGTGCTCGGTGGAGTAAATAAATCGAAACTGGTATGGGATCAATAATAAGGGAATCATCAGGCTCAGAAGATGGCTCAACAAAAGGGTCATCGGGGAGGGTTGGTGGGCCCTTGTAAGCAACCAAATCTTCAATATTAAAAATCGGGATAATACCAAAATCAGAGGGGAGGTCAATGACATAGGCGTTGGTACCAACCCTGTGCAACACCTTGAATGGCCCAGCACTATAAGCCTATAATTTTTTAACGGTTCCAGAAAGAAACCGCTCGGGCCGAATACGGATCATTACGTAATCCCTAGTTTGAAATTTTTTAGCATGGAAATCAGCTTGCATCTTATAGTGAGCATTACGTGCATGAATGCGTTTGTGGATTTCCTAATGCAACTCATGAATGTGATGTGCAAATGCATGTGCAGACTCAAAAATCCTAATATCAGGTGACATGGATAAGAGATCTAGACGTTTTCTAGCTTTGTAACCATGCACTACCTCAAATGGATTCATGCTTATGAACATGTTGACTAAATTATGGGGGTGAACTTCTTGGACAAGGAGAGTGAACACCAAAAATTCGTTGAACACTTTCTGCTCAAATTCAGCATAACGTAGGATGTGGAGGTTCTTGTCCTTTGACACTTCTCTTCTCTTGTTTTTGTCATGTGGCTTGGGCGGCGAAGAATTGAGCTTAATCTTTTTGCCCTCGAACACGAAGGAATAAGAATTGGATCGACCAGAGATGGTAACATTAAAGTCGAACAACCAGAGTCTCTCTAAAATTAGATGTCCTACATCCAGCGGAATTATGTCACACCATATGGTGCCCTTATAAGAAAGAATGTGAATGGGCACAAGACATCTCTCTTTGATGTAAATAGAAGTTGTGTCAATCCAAGAGACCTTGTAGGGTTGTGGTTGGGGAATGGGAGTCAAACCTAAGCGGGAGACGATGTTGGAGAATATTGCATTAATACAACTCCTGCTATCGATGATAACTTTACAATCTTTTTCTTCTAATATAAATATGAAAAATCGAGGTTCTTCAGTCATTAGTTTCGTCGGATTGTGCGGGGGCACATCTGACTACACTCATGGTGGACTGGTCAAACTCTCTCTCTGACTCTGCAAATGATATAGGTATAGTGTGGATGCATCCTAGAGTATCAAGTCCTTCATCACACGCTTCTTCATCAATGTCCTGAATATCATCAATGTCTGGTTCGTAGACTTGCTCCTTCAAATTATCAGTGTCACCTCCTGCTCTTGCTGAGCAATAACGAGAGATTTGTTAGCACATTGGGAGGCAACGTGACCAAAACCTTGGCATTTGTAGCACTGAATTTAGGAATATGGTTTGAAAGGCTCACAAAGGATTTTTTTGCCTTTGGTGTCTCAGCTTGGGACAAGGGCGGTAGAAAGAGTTTTAGGGGCAGAGAACCCCACAAAAGGTCTGGGCCCCGAAGAATAAGGATTAGTGGAAGTGCCCCGATTGTCAAAGCGCCTTACAAATATGGACTTGGAGACCAACTCATAATTCTACACGAATGTATATGCCTGGTTTAAAGTGGACACCTCTCGAAGGACAAGTTCCTTGCTAAGTTCATCATTGAGACCTCTACGGAACTGGCTCGAAACCATTCTCTCATCCTCAATCACATTACATCGCATCATGTATTCATCGAATTGGGCAATGTAGTCAGTAGCTGATCGGGTGCCTTGTCTCGAGTTGTTCCATCGGTCAAGAAGATCTTGGTAGCTAATAGGCATGTATTTTTTCTTAAGTTTTTCTTTCATTTCTATCCAGTCAGATATGGCAGGTTGATGTCTCCTTGCCAGAAGTTGTTCGGTGTTTTGTTAAAAAAGCTTAGCTCGACCAATGAGCTTCATTCTAGCAAATCGAACCTTCTTTTCTTCAGACAAATTATACTACTCAAAGAAGTGGTCCATTTCGTGGAACCAATCTGAGAAAACCTTTGGATCAAGACGATCATCAAAGGTGGGGGCTTCAATCCGAATGCCTTCCATCACATTTTCATCATAGTCACAAGGCTCTCTAGGTTCTACATTGTAGCGATAACCCCTATCGACATTAGGGACTGGACCCGATCCTTTGTGACGAGGTAGTTGGAGGGCGGCCTAAGAAGGGATTAGGGTCAAAGTGGCCCTATCGCACAGATCCTAGATGGTCTAGGGTTTCATCCTCGATCTCTGGGCCTTGCAAATGGGAGGCACTACCTTCTTTAGATCCTATAATCCTCTGAAGGGAAGACTCAGCTAAGTCTAGTCAGGCGCAGGCCTGGGTGGACACTGTGGTCAAGTCTCGGACAGCCTTTAGCAAGGCTTCGATGTTGGAATCCATGGCAAGTTGAGATTCTAGCTGGGAGACAACACGACCACTACGAAGGTGCATATAATGAGTATGCAAAGTTGTGCGTGGCTCTACAATACTAAGACAGTGGTAGTTCCTAGGCAGACCTAATGCATGAAAATGATGCTTAAAGCGAAATATATATGCCCAATAAAACGGAAAGCTAATTCGTAGCAACTGAAATCAAGCTTAGAATTGTGTAATAAATGTAGGCAAGTAATTGCAGTCAAATAGTGCGAGTGTTCTATGTGTTGCAGGGTTGCACGCAGCCTCGAAGAACTCCCAAAGATTAGGTAGCCTTACAATTAATGACAAAGATAGGCCACTACAAGGGTTTTAGGATTGTCTAGGGTGTATGTGTTGAATTCACAGTAAGCTAAGTCAATAGAACACACAAGAGTTCATCGATACTGAATTTTAGACAAGCAAATAGAATTTCCAGAAATAGAAAAATTTGACTTGGGCTAGGCGACAACCAAAAATGTGGCACAACAAGTAGGCTCGTCAGATGGCTCCAATTGGGCCTGATCGCAGCAACTCGGTGGGCCAAATATCAGCAACTCGTACAGCTTGAATGGCCTGTGAACTAAAAGGAGGGTAGGTGTTGTGTGGGCCTGTATAAGAAAAGGCCCTTAAAGTGAAGAGGGGGAAAGGGGTGGATTGGGTCGGTATGTAGTTGGACCCGAAAGGCCAGGGGGAGGGGTGGGGGGGAAGTCGGATGGGGTGCCGAAACCCTCTGGTTTCATAAGAGAGAGGGGAAAAGGGGTAAGGAGACGGTGAGGAGGGGGGCTTGCGAATCAGGGGGGTGCGAAGGGACGGTGGAGAGCGATGAAGGGGAGGAGGGATGGTGACGGAGCTCGGGCGGTGACGGTGAAGAAGAGAAAGGGAAAGCGGCGGAAAGAAGAGACGGCAAGGGCAGAGGCGAAGCTTGAACAGTTGCGTCCCCTAGGGCTCGGGCAGTGGAGCTCGGACGGGTGCGTCCCGCCGTCCGACGCCGGAGGTGGTGACGAGTCGGCAGTGGCCAAGCAGACCACGCCGCCTGTGAACGCAGTCAAGGGGAGCGGCACTGCAGAGGGGAAAGAACCTCGGGGATGAAGGTGAGCAATACCTTTTTTTTCCTTTTTTTCTCTTTTTTTTCTCTTTTTTTCTTCTTTTTGGGGGATTCTTACCTCGGGTTAACGGGCGCGGCTCGCTCCGCTAACCCTCTACAACCCGATGAACCTCTCGGGTTGTTGCCAAGTAGGGCTTGGGGAAGGAGACACAGAGGCTACGGCTGCGTGGGCTTCTGCTTCTCCGAACCCAGCGTGCGGCAGCGTGGTCGCGGGCTGCGGCGATGGATCTAGTGCGCGTCGGCATGCAGGCAAGGGGATGGGGAGGGAGACACAAATGTTGTTCACGGAAAGGACTTCTCTTCCTTTTTGTGTGTGTGTGTGTTTTGGTGTTGCTTCCCTATGAGGCCTGATCCCCAAGGGATGGCCACGGAAGGAAACTTGGCCGCACAGCTTCAGAAGGAGGGGACGGGGCCCTTTCTCGACTGAGGGAGTCGTCGCCGAAACCGCGTGAAGTCTGAGTCCTCACGTGAAGAATGATGCCACAGAAGGCCAGAAAATGTTTTGTTGCCTTGCTCTGATACCAATGTTGATGTCGAACAGCAGGAAAAGAGAGAGAGAGAGAAAGAGAGAAGAGGAAGAAGAGAGAGAGAAGAAGAAGAGAAGGAGAAAGGAGAGAGGAGAGAGGAGGAAGAAAGAATTAAGCTTTGCACCTAGCCCTGCACAGGGTTTCACACGCCAGAGCGAAAAAAGAAATTCAGAAATTTTATTCATAGTATAACTCTAAATGATGTACGGTCCAACATATTTATAAGACCTAGAAGATGCAAAAGAAACCTAAAAAAAAACTAGTCTCACAAAAGACCCTCAAAATAACGAAATGCCAAAATAAGCCCTAAAGGCTGATAAATAACAAAATACCCTAATAAGCCCAAATAAAATAAAATTACTCCAAAAATGGCTAAACCATCCCCCTGCGGCGGCTGTAGACCCGAGTGACAGGCAGTCTGACACTGGTGTCCACACCAGTAACTTTTATCCGAAGAAAGCTTCCACCAATAAACTTACTTCTTACATGATGCCAACCTATGATACACCTCAAAAATCGGATGTCACTCATCTTTTCAGTTCCCAAAGAATCAAAGACAGCCAAAATTAATTTCCCCTAAATTTTGTGCTTAACACCACATCCAAGCAGTTGCTTTCCATTTTCTCATGAAAAACAAGTGCTACAGCAATCCGAGATAAGAATTGAAGGTCAATGACTTTGTATAGTAACTACAATTAAATTTGAAATAAAAGCAAATTGATGATGAAATATAAAAACTCACAGCATCTTCAGGAGAAATAATTTGCTCCTTGTCAGTACCAGAAGCAACTGTCCCACCATCATATATGTTCTCTGAATTAGTTTCAACCCCTCCTCTAATTTGGTTTCTCTTTGCCTTAAACTTATAGGTTGGCAGTGCATTAATTGCCTCAGTGGTAGCTCCTCTGGTCTGTCCCAAATCCTCTTGAAAGCCCAGAACAGATATTATGCAAGGCAAACAGCAGCAGATCATGGCACACAGGATAAATGGCATTGCATACCCAATACAACTGAATGTGAGGAAAGCTATACATAACCTAGAGAGAGCAAGGGGTAAACAGGGTGCATCAAGATGTGAACGAAGTGGAAAAAAAATTAAAGCAATTATGGATGTACCTGTACAAGATGGGAGCATCAGATGAAGATGAGTGCCCACCAAAGATCCAAATATTGCCAACAACAAACCACACAGCAAAAAAACAATACAAAGCCACCTTGTAATGGTCAACCAGTTCACTGAGCCTGTTGAGCACATGATATTTTAAAACAAAATACGTACTTATAATTTGCAATATACTTGAAAGTTTATCTAGTAACTTCAGATTTGTTTCAATGTTGTCAAAATCATAGATAGCAACACAAGAAATTCTATTTGCAGATTACTATAAATTCTTTCTTTCTATTGTAATTTGCATAACTTTAAAAATCACAAATTTAAAACATGTCAAAAAAAATTATGAAGCCTGCACTGAATATCTAAGCCATCAGAGAATATTTGTCCCGTCAGGGAAGTCCTGTTACTCTTTTTTGTTTTACTTCCCTGATCATCAGCAATATGTTAATTTAGAAAATACCAACAAAACTGCAGTACATCCCTAAATTTATAGGGTAAGTTTTTCTTTATGTATACATTAATGCCAAAAAATCGTTGCATGTGATCCAAAATGGTTCAGAATGTTCTTTAAGACAAAAGGAAGAAAAGCAAAAATAAATCTAATGGGTACTACTTAAAGTGGTCATAAAATGGGAGCAAATTACATGAACTTCTGTCAAAAGATGGCACATGGTAAACTATAGTATTGAAGTAAACAAAATGAAATTTGTTCCTTGTGTGTTTTAGGATGTGTACATCATGATAACCAAATTAGACAATTGACTTGGATGGCAAACAGACATTTCAGCTCATGTGCTTGCACATACCCAAGCCAACTGGCAAGTTTCCGGGGCCACCAAATTCTTTGAAAAGGAAACAAATCTAACATCCAATAAGTCCAACTAAAGCCTTTCTAATATGGCAGTTATTCTCCAAAAAATATAAGCCTTAATCCAGCTAGCTTACACTAATAAGAGCACAACTGCTTCAATGAAAGCGAAAAAAGAGCATATAATTGGGGCATCGGACAGAAAAGAAAAGGAAAGAAAAACAACATAATTAACCATGTTCAACATATAACATATAGAGTTTTGCTACATATATTATTGCTAGGCTTGTGAGTTGCATCTGATTAAGTCAAGAAGGAGCATTTGATTGATGGATGTCATTCCATCAAAAACATTGTCTTGGCTGGTCCCAAGCCCGCATGAGAAAGGTTGAGGTTTAATGTCAAATTATGAAATGGATCAATCACGAATAGTTGGCAAAGGCTAGATGGTTAAGGTTATGGTAAGACTTGATAAATATATTTATCTAAGTATATGTACTTCTCTATCTTTCTCAGATATTTACAACAAAATGAACATGGAGGGGCATGTTAGCCAAGAGAAGAGTGTTTTATGCAAGGACATTGAGAAACACAAACCGCAGGCACAAATGTCCCATCATGCTGAGCATTTGCATCATATCTGTAGCACAGATAAAACCCATTTGCAATAGCATCCGCTCAAATGTCACCGAAAGTAGTGTGTATTCAGCAAAAATCAACTTTCATGTGTGTTTTCCATGTTCTTGCAAAATGCGTCCATCCCACTTGTCCAAAGAGACATAACCATTCAGACAATTCCGAAAATCCTTAGGAGACCCAATGTTATCATAAATATTTGTTACTACTGCATGCTGCTCATAGACATTTTGCACAAATCACGATAGCCACAAGAACTTCAAATGATCATATAGCTTGATCCAGCAATAAAATTATCTTTAGCAGTATTGGCATCACATGCATATAACTGAAGTTATAACATGAGTAAATATATTAAAGAGAGTTAATTAATAAAGGTTTACCTAAAAGCATAAGGGTTACGTTAATAATGATAAAAAGAACAAAGAAAATGATTTCAAGAATCAGTTTGTTATAATAATTGCATGATGAATGATACCTTGGACTAGAAATTACCAAGTTTTGTTCAAATTGAAAGACTGCTCCGGCGCTATGGCGGTTTTCTCCTTCCAAGGCTTGATTAAAAAAAATGGTAGCGTATGAAGCTGACCCAGCAAGGTTATTTCGAGAAGAACTCTGACGTGAATGTGCAGTTTCTTGTTCAGAGCCTTGATTGTTACGATGAATGTAGCGCCAATAAAGATGAGGTAGAGTGGCAATACATCCTAAAGTATAGCCTATAATCCATGCAAACAATGGAGCTTGCGGATGCTCATGCCTTGACAAGGAAAGAACAACAATAGCTGCTATAATTTGGCTCACATTCACAATAAACTCAATCGAAATCCATAAACCAGAATTTAACGGGTTTCTGTGCCCACGACCATGGTTATCACCTCTCCTGATTAAAGAAACATTCCTAGAATTGGATACATTGGGCAAAGATGAAGATGATGTAGAAGTTTGAGCTTGTGTGCTTGTTGAAGGACCATCTTCATAATGCAATTCACCCAAATCATTGTGATCACCATCATGAGAGAACGATGAAGAAGCAACATCACCCCTTGTGATCACCATCAGCAGAGGATGTCTGTCGGTTCGATCAACTTCACCTTGTGGTTCAAGAAAAGGAACAGCCATAAAACTCAACTAACAGACTTGAATTAGGAAGTAGCATAGGAAGATAGCAAGATGCCCACTTTCCAGTGCTTCGCCAGTCATTCTTTGTGACAGCTACAGGATCTTCTTTCTGATAACACCACTTAAACTCAAAAGACAAGGGGGAAAAAAAGGCATTTTCATTTCACAGGGAAATGGAGATAATTTTCAGTATTGGAATGCAAAGCTCAATGATTTGTATCTACCATGAACCCAAAACTGATATATTCTTCCTTTTTCTCTTCTAAAAATCAAAACATATCAAGAGTAACCCATCCTGCAAAATAAATTGGTAGACCGGATAAGCTGCTCAGAAATGAAGAAATTAAATACATCAAATGGGTAACTATTTGAAGCTTGAAATGGTTCAGATGATGGTATCTCCTCACTCATTGCATCACAGATATATGAAAGAAACAAAGTACAGGAAGAGGCTGACATTGTAGTGAAATGTAATGCAGTAATGAAGCAAATAATATCCAGCAATGAGAACGCATTATCAATGGCCCACCTCCTGAATGCTTTACGGCCCTAAAAGTGCACTAAAAGCAGAATGACAAGTTTCATGCAATGCATGCAGCACTTTCTTCAAGCATTTTTTTTTATTGGTATTTAGATCTTTCAATTAAAATATATACTTAAAAAGCATCCATCCAAATACACACAAAATTAAGAAAGGGATCAATGCATGTGTTACAATAAGATGCTTTCTTGTTATTATAGAATAAATACGGCAGGGTTTCCACCCTAAGGAGAATGATAGAAGCACCATTATCAATTACAACAGGTAGTGCACTAAGCTACTCTTCTTCCTGATGCTGCTATAAGGTTGCTGCAGTAACAACTCGAAATGATGTAAATTAGCACCTCAGAGCACTGAAACAAGTACCCAATTTAGGTGTTTTTAAACGCCAAATCATCTGAATGGGGAAGTACACTGCTTTGCTAATTAGTCATTCACCAAATTGTTCAACATTTTAACTAGTATATGCAGTAGAGAACCCGACTCATAGATCAGACAGTAAGAAATAATCAATGGACACAAAAGAATAATACCTAAACATCAATAGCAGCAAAGTTTCTCTCGAGCTAACAGTAGAAGCATCTGTCAAATGCTCACAAACTACTGCAATCCAACCATTGAACAACAAGAACGAAACTTCAAAACATGAACAAGTAAAAGACCATCAAAACCCAAGAAAGCCCAACATACAGCAATTGAATCCAAACGGGGAAGGCATATTAATCGAAACCCAGGTCTAATCCACCTTTTGATACATTAAATTAAACCCTAGTCTCTTAAACTAGGACCAGAAAATCCCTAAAATCTCTCATCAATCGACAAATAGATGCTCCCACCAAACCATAGCCCTGAAAAGAGAATAAAATCTCTACAAGAATTCATCCCCGAGACAGAAACACTAAACTTAGAGAGGGTTTCATCAATCTAAACACACAAAGTAAAAAAATTAAAAAGAGAGAGAGAAATCATTTAACGCCAATTCGCGGGAGGAATCTGATCGATTGGTTCCCTCCCGTTTTTGTTTTTTTTTCATCTTCAGACTTTCTTCCCTTGATTTCCGAATATTTCTGGCATCGGCTTTCGATCTCCGTTGCCCGGTGGAGTCGTTCCCGGCCATTTCCGCACCGGGCAAGCGATCGAAAGGTGATGTGCATCACGGCCAATCACAGCCCGCTAGAAGGATCCAATCAGAATTCACGACGATGTCAGCATATGCTCAGCTAAGAGTTGCCACATGGCAGGCCAAAAGTGTTCAGGTAGTTTTTTTTAAAGTTAAAACAGCAATTCATATAACTTTAATATAAATACATCCAACCATATAAAAAAAAAATAAAAAAAAAACAATCAACTACAGCTAGATAGATTCGAATCCCAAAACCTCCCCTCAATACTCTAACCGGGATCACAGACGAAATTTCACTGCTGTAAGTAGGGCATGATCCATACATAGGACGTTCGTGCCAACCATACATAGGACGTTCGTGCCATTTTTGGCTGACTACATGCCCGATTTCCATTGGTATTCTTCTTAGCCCATATAACCAAATTTTTGGTAACCTTTGGTGAGTGTTGGGATATTCCGGCATAATTTTTTCCTATTTTTTGAACATCATTCTGATTTAGATATCAGAAAGTCTCTGCCAACCACACTCTAAAACTCATTTATTTTTATTATTTTAGATCGAAGCCTGGCCATTGCTATAGAATTTTGATCGCTGCCATGGCAATAAAAGAATTCTTCCTTTTCAAATTTGCAGCCGTTATTCTTGCCCTCATATTTCATATTTTTGTACTACTGCAGTTTCTATGACTAAACAAAATAAAAAACGACGAACCCGGCGTAACAGTATCAAGTGCCCAGGCAGGACTTTTGATCTTGGCCGTCTGATCTCTGACTCTATTCCGAAGTCAACAAAGGAAATTGGGAAGGGGTATCATTTGGTTCTTCGATCATGGTTGTCGATGAACTGAACGGTGGTGATGATTAGTATGACGTCGCCGACTCCTCTAAGCAGTTTGGACAACGAAGCACATTTCGGAGGGCATTTTTGTTTTTCTAAATAGAAACCGCATCCCTCTCTTAACGCGTCGAGCGGTGACTGGTAAGTGGTATCACGCGCTGCCGCCGGGGGGGCATTTTGGTAATTCGGCCGATAAAAGACATATTTGTCCGAGCGGTTCGATGTACGGTATCGGCAACGTTTCCAGATATATTGTAAGAACGCTGAGATGCGGCCACGAGTCAGGCATAATAAATCAGGACCGTCTGTTCAAGAAGAAGCACATCACCAACTAGAACTTTGAGACGTTTGATCGCGTGGGAATTTTTCGGGGTTCCCGTGGAAGGAGTCCATCACCTAGAGGCGGAGGGGAGCGATCACAAGATGGGTGATTTGAAATGTGGTCCTCAATCGAAAACGATTTGGGCAATTAACCACTCTATTGCTGGAAATTGGACCCGGAGGCGACCAGTGGCTGAGAAGAAGGAGCTCCGGCGTGAGATGGCGGGTGGCGGTCCGTCGGCGAGCGGCGTCCTCTGGGGGACCTGCAAAAAGCCGGTGGCCGGGGTTTTCGGCGCCGGCCCTCCGATGCTTCAGTCAAATAGGGCAAATATGTGGAGGGAGAGAATATATTGCAGAGTTTCGGAGTCCAGCCCCCTCTAAGGGTGAGGGGTTTTCCTTTTATAGAGGGGTACAGATGTACCTGTGATGTGACGGGGCGAACGGGTTACTGTTGTAATTGGGTATGATCATATGAATTAATACACGATCGTGTGAATCAATGCATTGCTGTGGGAGATCAGGCCGGAGCCAGTGAGTTGTCGTGGCTGATCAGACGTGGCTGAGTAGCTCAGCTGTCTGCCGTGGAGGGTTTGAGGTCCGTAGATAGCATTAATTGTTGAGTGAGCCGGATATCAGCAGAGGCCATGCGCATTAATTGTTGAGTGAGCCAGAGATCAACAGAGGCCATGCGCATTAATTGTTGACAGCGGTAGCAGGGCATCGTTTTCGGTCGAGCTGCAGAAGAATGTGACCGCAGCAGGTGAATGGTAAGGCCGGGCTTCCGAGGTCAGAAATGCTAAGGTCGGGTGCCCGGGTCGGATGTCTCGAAGTCGGGCGCCTGGTCGGGCGCCAGGTCGGGAGCTCTGATGTCGGGAGCCCTGAAGTCGGGCGCCTTCATTTCGGGCGCCCTCAGGTCGGGCGCCTTCAGGTTGGGCGCCTTCAGGTCGGACACCTCCGATCACGTGTTGGCGATGTGCTCATGTGCAGCGGCCCAATTTATTTTCCTCCAACACTACCCCCGACTTCCGAGTTCGAGCCGTTTGTGAGCTCGGGCGTGGGAAGTAGTTGCCTTTATTGCATTAGCGGGGGCCAGAAAGCTTTAAATTATTACGGCATTCCACGCGCTTCGGTGCACCTTTAATGAGAGGAGATGGGGCGACGTCTTTTCACCTTTCGAGGCTGCTTCGCGTTGTAGGCTCATAATGGGGCTCCGGGATCCAATGGGATGCCGCCTTGATTCTGTATTCGAAGCGTCGATCCAGATTAAATGTTTCGCTTCGGCCTTTGGGGTCGACACGTGGCATGATCTAGACAGAAGGCGGGAGCCGGACCTGAAAGATCCAAGCCGTCGGGAGGTCCTATATAATCCTCAAACCTGGCCCTAAAAGTTCCTATTTGGCCGCTGCATTCGCTGCTCACCCTTCTTCCTTCTTTCCTAGTTGGGACCGAGTCTTTCCGGTGGTGCCCAAAGGTGATTTCTGGCGACCCCACAGTAGGTCATTTTTCCATGTTGGCTCGGGGATTCCCCTTCTTCTTCTTTTCCTCCTCCATCCTTTGTTTTCTTCTCCGCCTTTCTTTTTGAAATGGTTCGTGGTCCAAATGAGGTCGGGTCTAGCCTGACTGAGGAGGAACTAGAGCTGGTCGGTTTCCGATTTTTCATTCGGCCCAGATTTCGTCTCGAACCGGCGGGGTCGGAGGACCGGATGATGAGGCCTCCTCCAGGTCGGGTCAGAGTGTATGTTGAGACGCTCTGGGCCGGCCTGTGGTTTTCTTTTTACGAGTTTGTGAACGAGTTACTGGTGACGTACCAGCTCGTCCCAGCACAACTCGCTCCGAACTCGTGGAGGACCATCATCGGGTTTCTATCCCTTTGCCTTGCGTATGAGATACCGACCTCGGTGAACGTCTTCCGCCGGTGCTTCATGTTGAAGTCGAACCCGACGGACGGGAAGTGGCTCTATTTCGCCTTTCGGGGCGGTAGGCCACTCTTCCGAGGTGCCCCTTCCTCCATTCATGAGTGGAAGGGGAAGTTTTTCTTCCTTTTCTCTGAGCTTTCGTGGGGGTTTGACCCGAGGTGGGGGCATCCCCGGCTGAAGGCCCTCAATAGGCTCCCCCAGCTTTCGGCGGATGAGCAGAGGGTTCTCGACGCCCTGCACGGCCTCGGGGGGATATCCTTCTGGCCAACCTCTTGAGCGAGGAGGTCCTGGTGAACGTCGGCTTGAGCTCGGCACACCCCAAGGGTAAGAGCAGTTGCACTACTCCTTCATTTCACTGTTTTCTATCTTATCTATTTCTTTCCTTTTCTTTTTTGGTGTTGGTCTGACACTTAGAAATTTTTCTTCTTTTCAGATATTCCCAACATGGTGACAAGCAACACTGCGCTCTTCGCCCGGTTGAAGAGGCGAGCTGCCGAGGCCGGCGAGGCTCACCCCGAGCCCAGGAAGAAGGCCAAGCTGGCCTCGACTTCTGCTCCTCCCGAGGTGAGAGGCTCTGGGGCCGGAACTTTCGGATCCGTCCGGGAAGAGACCCCAGCTGTCGAGCATGCGAGCTCGGGTTCGGGGAGGGCGGCAGACTCGGTGCCCCTAGCCTACCCTGCCCCCATCTCTCAGCGGCCAGGTCGGCCGGTCGTCCGCCTGCGGCGCTCGGGCCCCGAACCGAGCAGGGGCCCTGGGGTCCTGGGCATGTCTCGTCCTGCCGTCGTGAGCCCGGGCAGGCCGAGCTCGTCGGGGGCCACCTTCCCGAACTTTTCTGGGGTCGGCGAGCACTTCGAGAGGGGGTCCGACGACCCCGAGTCTCCAATCCATGAGGGCGCTTCGGCCCTCCGTGACAGCAACATTGCGCGCGAGGTGTTTCGTCGTGCATTGCTTCCGGCCGAGTTCGAGGCCACCGATCCCGGGAGTCTCGTCGACGAGACCTACTGCACTGCCGTCCGGGTAAGTAGTCTTAGTTTTTGCTTTTTTATCTTGATCATTGACATCTCCTTGACTTTGGCTGATTTTCTTTCTTTCTCTTCCTCTCTTTTCGACAGCACCTTCACCAGCTTGATATGTTGGTGCTCATCGCGTCGGAGTGCGATGGTGTGGCTCGGAGGAGCCGAAGGCAGTTGGAGGCGGCCGAGAAGAAACTCGCCGACTCCGAGGCTATGCAGCGGGAGGCCGTCGCAAGGATGGAGGTAGCTGAAGCCGAGCGGCGATCGGTGATCGACCAGCTCGAGGAGGAAAAGGCCTCGCACGCTTTGGCGAGGTCAGAACTGTGCGCTTCCGAGGCACATTTGGCCGAGGCCCGCATGGAGGCCGTCGGCCATAAGTACGAGGTGGGCGTCCTCCATCTGAAGGCCGAGCAGCTCGAAGCTCGGGAAAGGAGGGCGGTGGAGCAGGCTCGGGACGCGGTGACCCTTTTCAAGGAATCGGGGGAGCTCCGCGATATGTTGGAGGAGGAGGCCATGGACGGATTCCTTTAGGGCTTCGAGAACTTCCTGAGGCAGATGCAGCGGTTCTACCCCCAGCTCGACCTCACAGGCATTCAGCCAAGGATGGGGGTCGGCGCAGAGAGCGAGCTCGACGTTCTCGCGATCCTCTCGGCCGAGCAGGAGGTCGGTGAGGCCGAGGCTAATGTAGCCGAGCAGGCGGCGCTAGAGGCTCCCTCTGGGGAAGTTACCGGGGACGCTCCCGAGATTACTGGCGAGGCTCCGTCCGAGGTTGCCACGGAAGGTTCTGTGCCAATTCCAAGTGATCATCGTGGACGACCCCGAGGTCGGCGTCGATGCAGCTGCTGCTGCTGCTTAGGACTTAGTCTCCCCTTCTTTTTTTCTTTGTTCTCCTTTTTTGTAAGTGAGGTCGGCCTTTGGAATTATTATACGGCCAAACCTCGATTTTGTACTTGACCTTCGGGCTTCTATCAATGAAGAGCTTTCTTTTTCTAAACTTGTGCCTGTTTCCATTTGCATAATTGATGAACTTTTATTCTTGGCTGCTTAAGTTGGATTCTTTTTGGCGAATTCCTTCAAGTCTTCGAGCTCGGCTAAGTCTTTAGACCTAGATTCTGGTAGCATTCGCTAAGTTGTTAGGCTTAGCTCTGAGAGGGATCACGTTAAGGCTCTGGGTTTAGACTTTACGAGAATTCGCTAAGTCTTTGAACTCGGACTCCGAAGAAGTTCTGTTAGGCCTTTAGGTTTATCTTCTGGGAAAATTTTGCCAAGTCCTTGGGCTCGGCTTCCAGATTGCCGAAGCTTTGAGCTCGGACTCCGAAGAAGTTCCGCTAGATCTTTAGGTTTATCTTCTAGAAAAATTTCGCCAAGTCCTTGGGCTCGGCTTCCAGACTGCCGAAGCTTTGAGCTTGGACTCCGAAGATAACATATGCCGAGGTCAGAATATCGTTGGAGCTTTCATGCTTTTGATCTCGAACTTGGTCAGGACACCAGCAGGTAGGATTAGGGCTCATGGTGAGTGACTTAGCGCTTCAGAGCTCGGCTAGAGCATTATCGAGCGGAGCTCGAGGTCGTCGTTACAGGCCGTCTCGGCTTGAATCGACATTCGAACTTGGCAAAGCCCTCGTTCAAGGGGGCCCGGAGGAAGATTGAGCCGAAGATTGATGGTGAGGAGCTCCCCGCACTCGGTCAGGAGATTTCGTGCGAGGTCGAGGGAACCTCGGCTCATGATCGATTCAGGAGAGCATCCCGGCCTTAGTCGGGATTTTGTTGACCGTCCTGTAATATAAGCAAGTAAGCACAATGATGTAGGTGCTGGGTAGGATATACCTCTCGCACCATCGAAGCCGGGCATCTCATGTTGAGGTAAGTGACTCCGCTCTGAAGTCGGCTTTCAGCGGTGCTCTTTGGCCTGTAATCCGCTTTGGATGCGCCTGCACACCAGCGGGTCCGCATAGGTACTACCCTTGGGTCACGCACTACGGGGGTCCGCATAAGTACTACCCCTAGGTCGTGCACTACGGAGGTCCGCATAGGTACTACCCCGTCGTCGTCGTCGCGCGCCACGGGGTTCCGCGTAGGTACTATCCCGTCGTTAAATGCCTCGGTCCCGAGGCCGAGGGAGCTTGGGCTCACTGTCGACTCAGCGGGACATCCCGATCTTAGTCGGGGGATCGAGCACAAGGCCGAGGGAGCTTGGGCTCGCTGTCGACCTGGTGACGCTTCCCGGGGTCGAGAGAGCTTGGGCTCACTGTCGACTCGACGAGGCATCCCGATCTCGGTCGGGGTCTTTGATGGAGATCGAGACCGAGCTCGACGTCGACGTGGCGAGGTGTTCCAGACTTGACTGGGGCATCCGAACTTGGTCGGGCATCCGAGCTTGGTCGGGCTTTCTGAAGATCACAAGTGTACCGATATCAGGAGGAGCATGGAATAATTAAAGGAGAACTATGAATGAATTAACATGAGAAGGGGATGAGAATCGTGTTCCAAATCGTCGAGGACCCCTTAGGGCTCTACTAGTAATACATCCGAAGATTTTCGAAATTTCAGCTTCGTGGAACGAGGGTTCCTTCGAGAGATTCCAGCTTGTATGCTCCGGACCGCTGGACTCGTGCAATCCGGTATGGCCCTTCCCAGTTCGGGGCAAGCTTCCCCTGCTCGGCGGGCTGAGAAGCTTCAGCCCTTCTGAGGACAAGATCTCCTGCCTTAAAGAGCTTGGCTTTTACTCTGGAGTTGTAGTACTGTGCCGTTTTCCGTTGATATCTCGCTATGCGGACTCGGGCTGCCTCCCTTGTCTCCTTGATGAGGTCCAGGTTGCCCCTTAGTTGGGAGGAGTTGGAGGTTGCGTCGTAATGTTCCACTCTCGGTGAGGGGAGTCCAACTTTCAGGGGGATGACAACTTCTGTTCCGTATGCCAGGTTGAAGAAGGTCTCGCCGGTAGGAAGTCGGAATGTGGTCCTGTAGGCCCAGAGTACATTGTAGAGGTCTTCGGCCCATTGCCCTTTGGATCGATCGAGCCTAACCTTGAGCCCCTGAAGGATGGTACGGTTTGTCACCCCGGTTTCTCCATTCGTCTGTGGATGGACTACCGAGGTGAAGCGGTGGTCGATGCCGAGCTCGAAGCAGAATTCTCTGAAATGGGTGTTGTCGAACTAAAGGCCGTTGTCAGATATAAGGATGCGGGGTAGTCCAAATCTGCAGATTATTGACTTCCAAACAAAGTCCCGCATCTTCTGCTCGGAGATCCGGGCTACTGGTTCGGCTTCGACCCACTTAGTAAAGTAGTCGATGGAGACGACCAGAAATTTCCTCTACCCAGACTAAGGAAAATGGTCCCAGGATGTCAATCCACCATTGGACGAATGGCCAGGGGGCGGAGGCATCTGAGGAGGCATAGTCCGCCTATGACGGGCGGAGGCATCTGAAGAGGCGAGAGGTGAAAGATTTTCGGTAAAGCTTGCCTTCATACAATATGTATTGGGAGGCTAGGCACCTGATTCAGCGAGCCTCGAGCTCATCGTTGGGGAGGGCCTTATTTTGTAGATAGCTGACGAGCTCGTCCATCCAGCTCGACTCGGTGTCGATGCAGAGGGTTGGCTTAGGCTCCTCTGTGCTGGGCGTTTGGAGATATTCGAGCATTGTTGCCTTAGGAAGCTCGCTCATACGGGAGGTCGCCAGCTTCGACAATTGATCTGCCCTTATGTTCTCTGTTCTGGGGATGTGCTGGATGTTGAACGAGCCCAAGGTGGACGTGAGGTTTTGCACCTTTTGAAGATATCTCTGTATCGATGGCTCTCTTGCTTCAAAGTCTCCCAGAATCTGGCTCACGACCAGTTGGGAGTCACTGAAGACCTTCAGGTCCTCTGCTTTCAACTCCTTTACCAATTTGAGCCCGACGATGAGCGCCTCGTATTCTGCTTCATTGTTCGAGGCTAGAAACTCGAGGCGTAGGGCCTGCTCCGCAACTACCCCATCTGGGCTTGTAAGGATAAGACCTGCTCCGCTACCTCCCGAAGTCGAGGAGCCGTCCACATATAAGACCCACGGCTGTCTCGGGGTCTCCTCCGCTGGCATGAGTGGGAGCTCGGGATCATCCGGCAAAGTGCACTCCACGATGAAATCGGCGAGTCCTTGGGCTTTGATCGCCGGCCTCGGACGATATTCAAGGTCGAACTCTCCGAGCTCGACTGCCCACTTTGCAATCCTTCTGACGTGATCCGAGCATTGCAGAATTTGCTTCATAGGCTGGTCGGTCAGTATGGCCACAGTGTGGGCCTGAAAGTAGGGCCGGAGCCTCCGAGCCAAGATGCCCAGGGCAAAAATTGTTTTCTCCAGTTTGGAATATCGGGTCACGGCATCCCTCAGGACCCGGCTGGCATAATACACTGATCTTTGAAGCTTGTTCTCTTCTCGGACCAGGATCGAGCTTACCGCAACCGGGGAGATGGCCAGGTACAAATAGAGGAACTCATCCTGCTGGGGTTTTGTGAGTAATGGAGGGGAAGCAAGAAGGCGCCTAAGCTCTTCAAAAGCTTACTGACATTCCTCCGACCATAGAAAGTTTTTTGGTTGCTTGAGGATTGTGAAGAATGGGAGGCACCGCTCGGCCGACCTGAAAACGAATCTTCCCAGAGCTGCGACCCGCCTAGTGAGCCGCAGTACCTCCTTGACCGTCTTTGGTGGCACCATCCCTTGCAGCGCTCGGATCTTCTTAGGATTGGCTTCGATTCCACGTTGGGTGACTACGAAGCCAAGAAATTTGCCCGAGGTGACTCCGTATGCGCACTTGGCAGGGTTGAGCTTCATCCGATACTTCCTAAGTGTGGAGAATGTCTCGTTGAGGTCAGCCACATGGTCCTCCGCTGTTCGGCTTTTCTCCAGCATGTCATTCACATAGACCTCCATGTTTCGGCCTATTTGGTTTTTAAAGATTTGGCTGACCAGCCTTTGATATGTTGCTCCGGTATTTTTCAACCCGAAAGGCATCACTTTGCAGCAATAAATGCCCTTGTCGGTGATGAAGGCCGTCTTCTCCTCGTCTTCTGGTGCCATTTGAATTTGATTGTATCCCGAGAAGGCGTCCATGAAGATCAGCAACTGGTGTCCCATGGTGGAGTCCACAAGTTGGTCAATGCTGGAGAGTGGGAAGCTGTCCTTTGGGCAAGCTCTATTCAAGTCGGTGTAGTCCACGCACATGCGCCATTTCCCGTTAGCTTTCTTCATGAGGACTACGTTGGCGAGCCAGTCTGGATAGAAGACCTTTCGGATGAAGCCGGCCTCGAGAAGTTTGTCCACTTCCTCGGCCGCTGCTAGTTGTCGTTCAGGGGCGGAGCCCCGTTTCTTCTGCCGCACAGATCTGCAGGTCGGTTTCACCTGGAGTCGGTGAACCATGACCTCGGGGTCTTTTCCTGGCATGTCGGCGGGCGACCAGGCGAAGACGTCCATATTGGACCAAAGGAACTCGATCAGGCGGCCTCTTTCGAGGGTGCTCAGGCCGGAGCCAACCTGCACGGTTAGCTCTGGGCAATTTTCTTATAAAGAAATCTAAGTAAGAAGCTCACCAGGTTCTACCCATTCCTTTTGGAGGTCGTCCCGCACTTCCAAGGTTTCGATGGGCAGCGTCTGATCTGATATTTGGGTTGGCGCCTTGGCCAGTTGTTTTGCTTTGTGAGTCGCCATATAGCACCACTTAGCTATTGACTGGTTCCCACGAACTTCGCCTACTCCTTGGTCGGTGGGGAACCGCATGAGCAGGTGGTAGGTCGAGACCACAGCTCGGAGGGCATTTAGCCCTAGTCGTCCAAGAATGGCGTTGTAGGCCGAAGATAGGCGGACCACAAGAAAATCCGACCTCACAGTACTTTTTCGGAGAGCGAGCCCGACCGTGATAAGAAGGCCGACCTCGCCCTCAACCGGGATTGAATCCCCGGTAAATCCGACCAGTGGAGCATTCATTCTCCGAAGCTGGCTTTTCGTCATCCCCATTTTTTGATAGGTATCGTAGTACAAAACATTGGTTGAGCTTCCATTATCAACTAGGACGCGTTTTACATCAAATTTGTTTACAATCATGGAGATGACCACAGCGTCATCATGAGGAGTCTCAACTTCTTCCAGGTCCTCGTCCGAGAATGAGATGGCTTCGGATGTGCACGGGCGCTTCGGAGGGGTCCCTCTCCCGATTGGATCTTCAGCTGAGCTTCCTCCTCCAGTAGTGTTGATGGTGCCGGCGATAGGCCTGTTGTCATTTGGATTTTCGGGCAGTGCGGCATTTTCCACTGGCCTCCTTTCCTCACGCCGGGTCCGCACAAACCGGTTGAGTACCTCGCGGTAGATAAGTGCTTCAATCTCATCCCGGAGCTGGAAGCAATCCTTCGCCGTGGTCCCGATGGAAACGGCAATACTTCCTAGAGTTGCGCCGAGCTCCTGTATCCCGCATCGGGGGTGGAGGTCGGAAGTAGTCTCGACCTTCTATCTCCATTAGGATCTCTGCCCGGAAAACATTGAGGGGAGTGTAGTTCTCATATTTCCCCGAAGGTACTCGTGGTCACGGTGGAGATCTCGGTTGAGGCGGGGACCTTGGTTGAAGCTGTCCCCACTGCCGAGTGGACTCCTTAGCCGAGGCAGGTTCTTATCTCGGCGGGGAGACCGGCTTCTTGGGCGGCCGCGCTCATCGCGGCGTTTCTTCTGCTTCTTTGAGGCCTGCTCGGTCGCGCCCCGTCTATAGGGCGATAGCCTCTTCGGCCTTCGCATACTTCCGAGCTCGGGCCAGCATTTCAGTGAAGTTGGCGGGGAAGCTCTTCTTAATGGAGAAGATGAACCTGTAGGATCGAGCCCCAATCTTAAGTGTCGACATGGCTATCGACTGGTCGAGCTCACGGACTTTCCAGGTCGCAGCGGTAAAACGGTCGAGGTAATCCTTGAGAGACTCCCCCTCCTTTTGTTTGATGTCGAGGAGGGAATCTGATGTTCGCCGCTGACGTCTGCTAGCAGCAAAGTTGGTGACGAACTGCCTACCGAGCTGCTCGAAAGAGGATACCGTGCTCGACTTCAGTCCAGAAAACCAGAGCCGAGCCGTTCCCCGAAGAGTTGCTGGGAAGTCCTTGCAGAGCACAGCTTCTGAGGACCTCTGCAATGCCATGAGAGCTCGGTAACTTTCCAAATGATCGAGGGGGTCGGCAGCTCCATTGTAGGGCTGCACCTGAGGCATTTTGAACCTCGGTGGGACCGGCTCGTCCTCGATCTGGCGGAAAAAGGAGAACTTGGTGGTGAACTCAAAGTCACCCTCGCACCTTGCCTTTCTGCTGTGGAGCGCTTCAATCTGGCGCTCAAGTTTCTCGACCTTCCTGTCGAGCTCCCCAGCCTGGGGGATTGCCACAGTAGTCTGCTCCGGCTCGTATTGGTTCGGGGCTGACTCAGCTTCCGAGCGCTGCGGCCTTCTGTCTGCGCTCCTCCCTAGCAGTTCTCTCCGGGGAAACGCTCGGGCTGAGCCTTGGCAACAGCGTCGTTTTTTATCGTTGGCCCTCGAGGAGCCATGGAGATTTTGGCTCTGGGGCACCGGTCCGTTCGGAGAAAGCACTAGCTGGACTTAGGCCTGTGGAGGCGGCATAGGTGGGGCTCCCTCACATTGTAGGCCTTGGACGGCTGCGGCCAAGGCTTGAACCTGCTGCACCAGGATATTGAACTGTTCCGGCTGGACTTGGAGAACTGGGTCAGCCGGAGGTGGCGAATTCTGGACAGAGTGTACAGGATTTGGTGGGAGACGCCGAGAGGCATTGGAGGCTCCTTTGCTTCTCAACTTCATAGCCACAACTCGGGCCCTTCCTCTAGCGCCAACTGTTGCTGGAAATTGGACCCGAGGGCGACCAATGGCTAAGAAGGAGGAGCTCCGGCGTGAGATGGCGGGTGGCGGTCCGTCGGCGAGCGGCGTCCTCCGGGGGATCTACAAAAAGCCTGTGGCCGGGGTTTCCGGCGCCGGCTCTCCGATGCTTCAGTCAGAGGAGGCAAATATGTGGAGGGAGAGAGAATATATCCCAGAGTTTCGGAGTCCAGCCCCCTCTAAGGGTGAGGGGTTTTCCTTTTATAGAGGGATACAAGTGTACCTGTGATGTGACGGGGCGAATGAGTTACCGTTGTGATTGGGCATGATCATATGAATTAATGCGCGATCGTGTGAATCAATGCATTGCCGTGGGAGATCAGACCGGAGCCAGTGAGTCGTCGTGGCTGTTCGGATGTGGCTAAGTAGCTCAGCTGTCTGCCGTGGAGGGCTTGAGGTCCGTAGATAGCATTAATTGTTGAGTGAGCCGGAGATCAGCAGAGGTCATGCGCATTAATTATTGAGTGAGCCGGAGATCAGCAGAGGCCATGCGCATTAATTGTTGACAGCAGTAGCAGGGCATGGTCCCCGGTCGAGCTGCAGAAGGATGTGACCGCAGCAGGTGAATGGTAAGGCTGGGCTTCCGAGGTCAGGAATGCTAAGGTCGGGTGCTCGGGTCGGATGTCTCGAAGTCGGGTGCCTGGTCGGGCGCCAGGTCGGGAGCTCTGATATCGGGAGCCCTGAAGTCGGGCGCCTTCAGGTCGGGCGCCTTCAAATCGGGCGCCTTCAGGTCGGGCGCCTTCAGGTCGGACGCCTCCGATCACGTGTTGGCAATGTGCTCATATGCAGCGGCCCGATTTATTTTTCCCCAATACCCTCCAATCTCAACTTATTATGTTCCAATACACTCTTAAGCGTGGCAATTAATTCCTTCATTACGATCGCCTTATAAATATATTTTTTTGCACATCTACCTATTAAAAATATTTTAGTCATTTTAATTTAAAACTGTTAATTTTTAATGGTATTAGATGGCATGGGTACATATGGAAAAATAAGAATAAAAAAATGGTAGAATAGCCAAACAAGTGTTTGACGAAGGTATATATGTAAATATCAATTTTGAAAGGATATTTATATAAAATTTGATATTTAGGAGGGTATTAATATAAAAAACTCCAGAAATAAAGAACCATTAATCGGCACGACATACTACAAGGGAATTTTTTTTTTTTTCCCTTAAAACCACTGTAATGGAGGGAGAGGGTGAGAGCGTACAATTTCTACTCTCCCTTACAGACGGGCCACTTTACTAATTGTTGGGACCTACTATATTAATTTCTAGAAGTAGACACAAATTGGCAGCGGATGGATAGAAACTTGCACTCCCCTGTAGAAATATAGAGAAATATTTAAAGAGTAAACACTAACCACTCGAGGATAAGCACAAATCCTCCAAGATAAACACATAGTTTGTACCAGTAAACAGAAATATCATAGAAATAAACAGAAACTCGACCCCCCATCTTTGGTCAGATCAAGACTCGCCCATGATAAACAATAAAGATGAAGGATAAATACAAAGTTTTTTTTGTAAAAAAAATATAAAGTTCAAATGCAATAAACACAAGATAGTGTAAAATAAACATAAATCTTATAGGAGTAAGCACAAACGGGCCACGAGTAAGCAGAAACCTATTAGGCATTCATATACTAGACTACGGTAATAAATAGAAACACCATGGAATAAACACTTCATTGACGAAGTGCTTTTTTTCTTGAAATGTAGCATTGTTGTCCCAACAATTAATGAAGTATATTTTTGTAAACACGACACTGCTGTAATGAAGAGAAGGGACAACAGCTCATTAATGCTTCTTCTTTTTCTGCCTTAATGGTTCCCATTACGATCCTCATTACTTTGGGAGTGGTGCGAGATCAGACGGCTTCGAAAGCGATCAACTTGGCTTCCGGATCCATTCGAGCATGTCTCAGGAACAATTCTAAAAAGTGATCAAAGAGCGGAAAAAGATACATTTTGGGCTATTCCAATAGTCTCTCTCTTATCCAATATTGTATTAAATAAGAAGATTATTAATCCATTAATAAGGAGTCTATTAGCTTATTAAATCATATCAAATAAAGAACTATTCATCAGTATCATTAAATCAATATAGAAATTAATTGATATTATTAATAATCATATTTACCTAATATATGCTGGTATTAGTAAAAAATATTTTCCATTCCTACGATACTCTGCCCATATCTTGTATCATTCATTATATCACACTAATATTTTGTTAATTTTTATTGTAATTTTGTGATCATGTTCTGTTCGAAAAATGAAAGTACAACTACTAATTTTACTATATTGTATTTAAACCTCTATATTCAATACATTTCTATTCCTATCATGATCTTATTATTTTATAATAATGCATTATCTAACTATATCAATAATTATACATATACTATTGAAATTTGTATATTAATAGTATATCATTATATTAATATCAAAAAAAATATTTTTAAAAAATAATCTAGCTTTTATATCTATTTCATATTTGTTGGGGGAATAAGATTTTTCCCCCAGGTGACACAAATGCCCCCAAGAAGCCGCACAATCGCCGACCCTGAACAGCCAAAGTCGGCGTCCGACCTCGGAACGCCCGACCTCAAGACATCCGACCTCGAGACCTCCGACCTAGGAAAATCCTGATGCTCAAGGTCTACCCTTGTCAGCCACTTACTACGGCCGTACTCCTCTGAGGTCCAACTGAGGACCATATCCTGCCGCTGCTTCAGCATTTATTGCGCATGGCTACTGTAAACCTCCAGTTCACTCAACAATCAATGCGGATCTCCGGCTTACTCCACAATTAATGCGGATCTCCGGCCTACTCTGCAATTAATGCGGATCTCCGGCTTACTCCACATTTAATGCGTATGGCTCCTGTCATCTACGGACTCTCGGCTCTCCACGGCAAGTTAGCCCAGCAGAGTCTGGTCAACCATGATAAGTCTCTGATCTCGGCCATACCTCCGACACCAATGCAATGATTCCCCTGGTAGCGTACTGGTTCGGGTCGTACGACGCCCCCACCGCCGACATCAGCACAATGATTCGCCTGACCGTGCGCCGACCTGAGCCACATGCCGAGCCGTACTATGGCCTCGCCCTGTTACATCACAGGTAAACCGACCCCCACCTATAAAAGGGAGCCTTGGCTTCTCAGGAGGGGATTGGGGGAAAATTCCGTGCCCTACAAACACTGTTTATCTCCTCTCTACACACTTTGCCCCCTCCCTGACTTGAGCGTCGGAGGGCCGGCGCCGGAAAACCCGGCCACCGGCTTGCCTGCAGGCACCCCAGACGGTGGACGCCGCCCGCTGACGGATCGCCGCCCCGCTGTGAGGACCCCCTGCTCCCTCTCTCCGGCCACCCCAAACGGAGGACGCCGCCCGCCGATTGGTCGCCGCCCCGCAGTGGTGACCCGCAGCTCCCTCTCCCTCGACCGAAGATTGCCCCCGGGTTCAATTTCCAGCAACAGTTGGCGCTAGAGGAAGGGCGTGTCAAATCGCCCGGGTACAACGACCAGGGGCGTACAAATTGAAGTCCCTGGAGGGGACTCTGATCCCGCGAAGCTGGAACTCTGAGAATCTACGAGTGTACTACCAATGAAACCCCATGGGGTTTAAGACGATCGGGACTATAGATTCAATCTCTTTTCTGCGAATGAACCGCCTATTTTAATGATTACAATTCTCTTCTAATGTTGGGTCGTTTTGTGATCCTCAGATTCCTCGACTAAGATCGGGATGCCCCGAGGCTCGACCGTAGAGTCCCAAACTCCCTCGACCTCGGGAAGTATCGCAGGACGATGAGACATCGGCTTGGCGCAAGATTCCCTCGACTAAGGTCGGGATGCCCCGAGGGTCGACCGTAGAGAACCAGACTCCCTCGACCTCGGGAAGCGTCGCAGGTCGGTAGAGCGTGCCCAGACCCGTCGACCTGACGAACGATCCCTCGACTAAGGTCGGGATGCCCCGAGGGTCGACCGTAGAGAACCAGACTCCCTCGACCTCGGAAAGCGTCGCAGGTCGGTAGAGCGTGCCCAGACCCGCCAACCTGACGAACGATCCCTCGACTAAGGTCGGGATGCCCCGAGGGTCGACCGTAGAGAACCAGACTCCCTCGACCTCGGGAAGCGTCGTAGGTCGGTAGAGCGTGCCCAGACCCGCCGACCTGACGAACGATCCCTCGACTAAGGACGGGATGCCCCGAGGGTCGACCGTAGAGAACCAGACTCCCTCGTCCTCGGGAAGCGTCGCAGGTCGGTAGAGCGTGCCCAGACCCACCGGCCTGACGAACGATCCCTCGACTAAGGTCGGGATGCCCCGAGGGTCGACCGTAGAGAACCAGACTCCCTCGACCTCGGGAAGCGTCGCAGGTCGGTAGAGCGTGCCCAGACCCGCCGACCTGACGAACGATCCCTCGACTAAGGTCGGGATGCCCCGAGGGTCGACCGTAGAGAACCAGACTCCCTCGACCTCGGAAAGCGTCGCAGGTCGGTAGAGCGTGCCCAGACCCGCCGACCTGACGAACGATCCCTCGACTAAGGTCGGGATGCCCCGAGGGTCGACCGTAGAGAACCAGACTCCCTCGACCTCGGGAAGCATCGCAGGTCGGTAGAGCGTGCCCAGACCCGCCGACCTGACGAACGATCCCTCGACTAAGGTCGGGATGCCCCGAGGGTCGACCGTAGAGAACCAGACTCCCTCGACCTCGGAAAGCGTCGCAGGTCGGTAGAGCGTGCCCAGACCCGCCGACCTGACGAACGATCCCTCGACTAAGGTCGGAATGCCCCGAGGGTCGACCGTAGAGAACCAGACTCCCTCGACCTCGGGAAGCGTCGCAGGTCGGTAGAGCGTGCCCAGACCCGCCGACCTGACGAACGATCCCTCGACTAAGGTTGGGATGCCCCGAGGGTCGACCGTAGAGAACCAGACTCCCTCGACCTCGGGAAGCGTCGCAGGTCGGTAGAGCGTCCCCAGACCCGCCGACCTGACGAACGATCCCTCGACTAAGGTCGGGATGCCCCGAGGGTCGACCGTAGAGTCCCACACTCCCTCGACCTCGGGAGGCACCACAGGTCAGCAAAGCATCCACAGACCCGCCGACCTGGCGCAAGATCCCTCGACCAAGGTTGGGGCGCCCCGAGGTCCGACCATAGGGTCTCATGCTCCCTCGACCACGCAAAAAGCTACAAATCAATAAAGTCTCCCCAAATCCTCTCAACCTCGGCTGGTGCCGTCGGGTCCGTGAGAAGCCCGAGCCCCCTTAAAGTCAAAAATGACTCCGGAGGTCGACGAGAAAGGGAGGCAACCTACTCCACCATGTAAAGCACAACTCTGAGAAGGCAAGAGGTACATCTAACTCGACGTCCTCCTTGTCAAATTTTATCTACATACTGCTAAGCGGAATCTCATCCAATGTCGGAGTCTTATCTCGCCCCAAAGCCGGGCTTCTCCAATGGGTCGGCTTAAGACCGATCTCCTAACCACATTATGCATGCTCCGCTCATCAAGTCTCCACAATTTGTACAAAGTCTTCATAAATTAGGGCCCAACACGGCCCCCATGCGTAAACTCCGATGTTTAGCTGAGAAAGTGGTCCCGACCGCGAGTGTACCAGCCAAACACAAATACCAAGGCAATCTTTGAAATCCCAGCCTTGCCCACCGAAATCTCGGCAGAGTCCGAGAACGATAACTATGAAAACCTTCGGCAATAACTTGATTATTAGCCCACGTTCCCCGCGAAGGATCCGGAGTTGAGTTCGAGAACCCGACTAGACCCCCCGAATAACGGCACGCACAGACCTAGCCCGGTCTTACTTGAGGGGCTAAGGCCCGACTCTGATGCCTTAGTAGCCTAAAGGCCAGGCATGACAGATTCTGCGATTCTAAGATCCGAGTTATAGGACTTAGAGAAATTTTCTAGAAACCTAAGCTCGGAGCTCCCTTTGGTCGGAATGACTAAAATCCGAGAAGGCCAAGATATAACCCAGAAAAAAGGGCAACTTCGTTAAGCAGCCCGAAAACTAAAATACAAGGTTAGAGGTCGTCGAGGCGGTTAGCTAAGGCTCTAGCCTCATTCACGACAAGAAAGGGAAAGACGAGCACAGAACGACAAAAGTATTTTTGCATTGACAAAGGGCCGGAAGGCCAATTACAAAATTGGAGGTCGGCCATTCAAGAGCCGACCTCGGATACAATGAAAAAGAAAAAATACGCCAAGTCTTAAGCGGCGGCAGCAACATCTGCGGGGTCGTCCACGGTGATGACCTCGGGACCTTCAGCCAGCACAGGCTCGGGGTCTTCTCCAACTGGCTTAGCACTTTCCAGATCATGCCATCCCCCTTCCCGTTTCAAGTCAGCACCTTTCTTTCTCCCTAACTTGTCTTGCCCACGCTTCTTTAGCATCTCTATCAGGGAAGGATCCATCTTCTCCGCCTGTGCCTCCACAATCTCGTCCGCTGACATGAAAAATTACGCCCAGTCTTAAGCGGCGGCAGCAACATCCGCGGGGTCGTCTGGCACAGTGATGACCTCGGGACCTTCAGCCGGCACAGGCTCAGGGTCGGGGGCAGGGGCCTCGGGTGCCGCCTCCGGGACGCCGTCCGTCTCGGCCGCCGGTGCCGCCTCCGGGACGCCGTCCGTCTCGGCCGCCCTCGTCGAAGGCTCGGCGGGGTCTTGTTCGTACAATCCTGCCTCGGATGTCAAAATGGCAGGAAGGTCTTCCGTGTCGGACCCATAGCCCAGGTTCATCCTCGGACGGACCGTCGAAAGGTCGAACTGGGGGCAGAACCGGGCCATCTGCTGCCGGAAATTCTCGAAGCCCCGGAGGAACCCGTCCACCGTCTCCTCCTCGAGCATATGCGGAACTCCTGCGACCCCTTAAAGAGATCCACGGCGTTCTCGGCTCGCTCGAGCGCCCTCCTCTCCCGAACCTCGAGCTGCTCGATTTTAAGGCGGGAGACTCCGTCTTCGTACTTAAGGCCCGCAACCTCGGACTGGACCTCCCCCAAGCGCGCCTCTGAAGCGCGCAAGGCCGACCTGGTCAGGGCGTGAGCAGCCCTTTCCTCCTCAAGCGCCTCCGCCGTAGAGAGGCGCCTGGCCTCGGTGGCCTCTCGCCGAGTCTCGGCCTCGGCCAACGCCGCCTCCAGCTCGGCGATCCTTTTCTTAGCCGGCTCCAACTGCCGGCTGACCCGCCGGGTCTCTTTCTGACATCCCTGGGCGATGAACACCAGGGTGTCGAGCTCGTGAACATGCTATAAAGAAAGAGACAAAATGATCGTGAGTTAAAAACATATGGATTCGCTAACAACTTTAAGGAAATCGAGAAAAGGACTTACCCGGGCGGTGTTGCAGTAGGTACTGTCAACGACCTCTTCCAGCGAAATGTTCCGGAATTCGGCCCGGTCCGCCGGAAGCATCACACGCCGGAGCACGGCGCGTGCGACCTCAGCATCATGAATAGCTGAACTCCCCTCGGGGATAGGGGAGTCCAGCTCATCCGACTCCTCTTGAAAGTACCTTGAGGAGCTCGGCACGTCCGGCCTCGGGATCTCGGGGCAGCTTGCTTCAGGGCCCCTGGTTGGCTCGGGCCCCGAGCGCTGTGAGGAACCCGAAGCCGGGCCCTCCCGCCGGGCAATGGGGGCAGGGCAAGGAGGGGCCGCTGGGCCCGCGTCGCTGACGACCCGCGCCCGCCTCGGGTCGGCTGTAGAGGCCCCCGCCTCAAGGCCACTCGTCCCGGCCGACGTGGAAGCACCGGCCGACCTCGCCTTCTTCCGAGGCTGGGGCATAGCTCCCCCGGCCTCGGCCTCTCGCCTCCTCAGGCGGGAAAAAAGTGATGTGTTGCTGGTCGGCATATGGGGAATATCTGAAATCAAAAATTTCACTAAGTGTCAGACCAGTGGTAGTAAAAACAAAGGACAAGGAAAGAAACTAATGTAACTATCCTTACCCTCGGGGCGCGCCGAGCTCAGACCCACGCTCGCCAGGGCGTCCTCCCATAGGAGCTCGGTCAGGTCGTAGCCCTTCTCGAGGGCTCGGAGAGAGTCCAGGGTCCTCTGCTCCCTCCCCGAGGGCTCGGAGAGCTTGTTGAGGGCCCTCAACCAAGGATGTCCCCACCTCGGATTGAACCCCCACGGCGCCTCGGACGCGAGGAAGAAAAATTTCCCCTTCCGCTCATGTATAGAGGAAGGGGCCCCGTGAAAGAGCGACATACCGCCTCGGAAGGCAAAGTATAGCCACTCCGCGTCCGCCGGGTTCTTCTTTAATAAGAAACACCGACGGAAGACGCTCACGGTAATCGGGATCCCATGCCCGAGACACAGGGAGAGGATCCCGATGATGGTTCTCCACGAGTTCGGAGCGAGCTGTGCTGGGACGAGTTGGTACTCGACCAGCAAGTTGCTCACGAACTCGTGAACAGGGAACCGTAGGCCGGCCCAAAGCATCTCGCGGTAAACCGCGATTCGACCTGGGGGCGGCTGCGTCACCCTGTCTTCCGGCCCCGCAGTTTCGAGACGAAACCCGGGCTGGAAGAAAAACCGGGAGCGGATTAACTCCAACTCCTCCCCTGACAGACTTGACCCTACCTCCTCCGGACCAAGACCCATTTCACAGGAGAGAGAAATAAAATTAAAAGCAGAGGATGAAAACTGGGAGGAAAAGAGAAGAGGAACCCTAGCAATCACAGGGTAGGGACCTACTGGACATCGCCGGAAATCGCTCCGGGCACCGACGGCGAGGTTCGGTTAAGGAAGGAAGCAAGGGAGAAAGACAACAAAAATAAGAGGCAGCCAAATAAAACCTTTAGGGCAAACTCGAGGGGCTTATATAGACCCCCTTGACGGCCCAAATCGGCGGGGTCGGTTCCCATCCCCCGACCGGATTGCGCTACGTGTCGACCTCGGAGGCCGAGGCACCGTATTCACTCCGGATCAATAAATCGGGTACGAAATCGAAGCCCTGTCCCATCGGACCTCGGGGCCTCATTATGGGTCCGCAGAATCGAATCGCCTTGAAGAACGAGCGGATGGCACCTCCGCTCCCCTCATTTAATAAGGCCCCGGGGCACGTGGAGCCCCGATGTAGCCTCCACCTCGCCGGATCCATGATCCAGTAATACGAGATCGGAAGCGTCCGACCCTAGGTCATGCCGCGTGTCCGTTTTGAACCCCGTAACGGCACACTCATTAATAAGCGGGGAGTCTCGATTACGGGATCGAGGCGCCGCCTCGTTGAGCCCGAGGACCCTCACCATGGGTCCGCCGCACGAAGCGATCTTGGCAATCCAAGAGACGCCACCCCCGTTATATCCGCTCCGAGAAATGTAAGGATACGAGCTCTACCATAAGTTCGCTGAATAAAGCAACCTCGAAACGCCCAAGGGCGCAGGTCTCGCCACAAAAACTCCGAGAAACACGAGGGCGCGGACGAGATTCGCCCCCCAACTTTAATGATAGACTTTACTTCCCACGTCCGAGCCCGCAGGCCGCTCGAACTCGGAAGTCGGGGGGTAGTGTTGGGGGAATAAGATTTTTCCCCCAGGTGACACAAATGCCCCCAAGAAGCCGCACAATCGCCGACCCTGAACAGCCAAAGTCGGCGTCCGACCTCGGAACGCCCGACCTCAAGACATCCGACCTCGAGACCTCCGACCTAGGAAAATCCTGATGCTCAAGGTCTACCCTTGTCAGCCACCTACTACGGCCGTACTCCTCTGAGGTCCAACTGAGGACCATATCCTGCCGCTGCTTCAGCATTTATTGCGCATGGCTACTGTAAACCTCCAGTTCACTCAACAATCAATGCGGATCTCCGGCTTACTCCACAATTAATGCGGATCTCCGGCCTACTCTGCAATTAATGCGGATCTCCGGCTTACTCCACATTTAATGCGTATGGCTCCTGTCATCTACGGACTCTCGGCTCTCTACGGCAAGTTAGCCCAGCAGAGTCTGGTCAACCATGATAAGTCTCTGATCTCGGCCATACCTCCGACACCAATGCAATGATTCCCCTGGTAGCGTACTGGTTCGGGTCGTACGACGCCCCCACCGCCGACATCAGCACAATGATTCGCCTGACCGTGCGCCGACCTGAGCCACATGCCGAGCCGTACTATGGCCTCGCCCTGTTACATTACAGGTAAACCGACCCCCACCTATAAAAGGGAGCCTTGGCTTCTCAGGAGGGGGTTGGGGGGAAATTTCGTGCCCTACAAACACTGTTTATCTCCTCTCTACACACTTTGCCCTCTCCCTGACTTGAGCGTCGGAGGGCCGGCGCCGGAAAACCCGGCCACCGGCTTGCCTGCAGGCACCCCAGACGGTGGACGCCGCCCGCTGACGGATCGCCGCCCCGCTGTGAGGACCCCCTGCTCCCTCTCTCCGGCCACCCCAAACGGAGGACGCCGCCCGCCGACTGGTCGCCGCCCCGCAGTGGTGACCCGCAGCTTCCTCTCCCTCGACCGAAGATTGCCCCCGGGTCCAATTTCCAGCAACAATATTATATTTCAAGACTAGCTTAGAAAAGGAGAAGAAATTATATCCAGTGCATCACATGGGTTATAGGCTAGTTTCGTACCGTTCCCTGGTATCATGAATGGTGTTTGTATATTTACAAATCCTAACTTATAAACATGATACTTACCCAAAAATGAATCTAGATAAACAACTTACCATCATGACATCATAACAGTCACCGCAAGAATATCAAATTAATCATGCGTTCCCGACCTAAAAAGGGTTTCCATGGCGTGACTTCCAAAAGACAATCAAAAACTAAAATGTTATAATGAAACAATTTGCCCTGCATGCAGAAACTAAAACCCTGACAGCATCCCGGCACGCCCAAGTGATAGTTTATGCCGATGCATTTTTGTGTTGGTAAAATAACATACACCGACACTTTAATAAGCGTCGGAAAATTTTTGGTTTTGCCAATGCTTTCATGTTGCGTCGGTAAAAATTTTTTCCACTCAAATATCGTCGACGCTTTTGCGACGCTTTTTCTAGCATCGGTCGGTAATTTACCGACACTAATAAGCACCGGTAAAAGCTATAAAAAACGCCGATATAAGATACTATTCTTGTAGTGAAATAGTATCCAGCATCGATAAGCTAAACGTTCGCATTAGCTTAGCTCGAAAATCCAGGTCTCGACCTTAAGAAAAGCTCCAGGTGCGCAATATTTCCGTGCATGCACCATAGAGAGACGATATGGGGCCCAACATGGCTTAACTTCAAAGGACACTAATTTATCTCCCCAAATACAGAATCCAGTATGAATCTTCACATATTTCTAGTGTATAATACAATGAAAAACATCGAGATCCCTGCTTATCTAGTAGACCTTGGCCTTATTTCTTTCTTTTTTAGACAGAAAGAAAAAAAAAGACAAGCTAAATGGAACATGCATGTACGTTGCATTTACGCTTAGGTAGTGACATATGCTTTGGTTGACTAATCATCAGGGTATCTGCATCTCATTTTAGTTACTTTAGAATGTACCAACATTTGAACCATGACGCGAACCATTTATATCTCATTGCACAAGTGTCATTTCCGAAATCTTGCAAAATACTGTTTTGGTCATGGACAAACAAACCTTGTTCTAGGTCTGTCTTGATTATAAGGCACTCAACTTGAAGACTGGTGGAGTCTACGAACAAACACTTATGACCAAGATACACCATTTATGTACTAAATTTTATACCAATATCATTCTATTATAGTATCGGTATGTGGTATGTATGAGATGGCGAGGTGTACTTGATGGGGAGAATATTAGTTATCATGTTCTCAGATTGTTCCAACCTCCCTGATTTTGGCACTGACTGAGGTGAATAACCTTGGTATTGGGCGATGTATTCTGCTGGTCGGACCGACTGTGGAATAATGCAAGATAATGAAAGGGTTGCAATTATGGTACAACAACTGATCGAGCTGGGGCAAAAATACACAATCAATGCAATTGTAGATATATCATAAGGAGTTGTTACCATGCATTAAGCGAATAAGGCTAGCTGTCGCCATACAATTATCGTACCTTTCGACAAATAAGATAACGAGTACTCACCCCATCCTATATATAGGAATGACGGGGGCACTCTTTAGTAAACACTCTTTCGCTCTCGCCTGGCCTCTCTCTTTTTCTCCCATTGATACTCTAGATTTTCACTAACTTAAGCATCGGAGAGTCCCCTGCTAGAAATCTTTGGGCAAATGAACTTTCTTGCAGGTCGTGCTCGCCTTTCGAAGTAGCGACGTTGGTCCATCAGTGTCTTAAAGCTACTCCTTAACTCTTGATCAACCTGCTTTCATCTCGAATCAGACCGACCTTGAGAGAGCTCGGATGGTGACCGACCTTAGCTCGGATTCTAGCAGCAACAATACTGAATATCAGTATAGTATGAAACTATATACCGATTTGGTATCAATATGGCATAAGATGTTTGGTATGATATGGCTACCATGCATGTATTAAATTTTGCTCACTATCGTCATCCACACACAAGCCGCATGTAGTCATACTATTTTTGGGCCATTATTTTTCGAGCTTAAGAACGTCACGTTCATGGTCCATCCCCGGCTTCCACCACATGTTAGAGCTGGTATGCGGAGCTGACCCCTTTCTTCTTCCCGTGATATCAGCGAGCTACGGGAATTATACTCTCCAATGCGCCCCTGGAAAAACGAATGATGGGAATTATATCGTGGTCCGAGAAAAAATCGAAACAACTCCCGAGGAGGATCCCGTCCCTTGGCACGCGGCGCAGCCTCGGAGATTTTTGACGGTCGGTTTCCCACAGGTTGAACGTTTGGCTGTAATTAATTACTTCAAAACGTCGCTTTAGCTTAGCTTCTCCCCGACATCGCGCCAAAATCCGTGCTTAAACTACTCCCAAAATATCCGCTTCGAGGTCGCTCGGACGAGATCCCCTCTCCTTCAGCGGCAGCTTCGCTTTCGGAAAAGTTCGGTCCCCCTCCTACATTCCCGCACGCGCGCTGGGTCCTGACCTGATAATTAAACAAATAAAAAAAATTATTTGATTAGAGTTTTCAAAAAAATATATATTTTTATACCAATAAAACTTTTATATTTTATAAAAAAATTACAAAAAAATAGAAAAGCTACTTTTTTTATACCGAATAAAAATTAATTTTTTAAAAAATTATTCTTAAGTCATTACAATTTTTAAATAAGTTACTTTTCTTTATTAAAAGTATAGTAGATATTTGACCAAAAATTTTTTTTTAAAAAAAAATGTTCAACCAAATATAAGCCTAAAAAGGGAGAGAAAAGAGGCTAGTCTAGTTGCAGCAGAGTTTCTTGACATCCATGATGTGACCATGACGTATGTAATACGCTATGTGTTGTTATTGATTTGTTCATTTTTATTTTATATAGTTAAAATGCTTTAAAGAATATTCAATTCTAAATACTTTGTAAATTAAAATTAAATTTAAACAAACATGAAATTTGTAGCTTTTGCTCGTGTATGAAATGAAAACAAAATTTTAACTTCGGCAAGATTTCTAATTTAGAACATCTAAAATAGTTAAATTTCATCTACATATATATTGAAATATCTAGATTAAGTTGGATAGTTTGGAATTAAGAATTAAATAGTTTATAGTTTGAGACTGCATTAACTCATCATGTAACTAACTAGTATTTTATATACTAAAAATGATCACAACACTCGTTGGAGATATTGGCGAACTTTTGCAAGCCAGGAGCTACCATTTTATCATATCATGTTGATTTTTTTGTTAGAAATATTACCATCCAAAATATTGTACTTCCACAAAAAATTAGATTTTTTTTGTGTCTACTAAAGATGTCACAGAGTATTCTACCTAAGGTTGAAAATGGGTCGGGTTGACCCGTGACGCGACCCAACCCACTTAAACCCAACCCAATCCGATTTAGAGGATCCGCGGAGCCAAGTCGAGTCCTAAAATTAGACCTACTCTATTTTTCGGATCGAGTTTGGGTTTACTAATTATCGATCTGCCCCGGATCCGACCCATTATTTTTTGGGTCAATTTTGGATTGTTTACCCAACGACCTGATCCGACCCGACCCAAACCCGGATTACCCATTTGGGCCTGTAGCCCCACATGCCTTAGCTGCAAACAAGGGAACTCGGATTACTGGGTCACTCGGCCATTCGTCGGCATCGCTCGCTCGGGTTCGATCCTCAGGCTACTTTAAGCCTTCAACTCTTTAAAGGTTTCAGGCTTTTACTCTTTCAACCAAGACTCGAGGCTCATTCGACATTTCGACTTTTCCTTTCAAGACTTTCGGTTTCCATTGTTGCCTCTCTCTCGATCTCTTGATTCTCCATTGGTGCCTTCTCGAATCAAGCTCCCCTTTCGTGCTCGTGCATCGCCGCACACTCCCCACGCCACCGCTTCTTGTCCTTCCGGCAGCTCAACGCCCTCACCGTCATCATCGTCCTCTTGGCCTCTAGCATGGTCGCAGCCGCCGACATCGCCTTTGCCCTCTTCTCCCTCGTCTACCTCCCCCTCCTCTCCTCCGCTGCTTTCCCCCCTCCTCCTCCTCCGCCACCGCTGCCCCCGATCCCTGGTCTTCAACGGCCGCAACCCCCTCCTCGCCGCCTACGTCTCTGTCCGCACCCTCCTCGGCCTCCTCCTCCCCATCACCTACATACTCGACAGCGTTTTGCCAGTGACAAGAAGGGCATCAAGGCTGCCGTTCCCCATGTCTTCCTCCTCGCTGCCCAGGTCTTCCTCGAGAATGTCACCTTCTCCGGCAGCTTCTCCCTCCCCATACGTGCTCGGACCAGACCCGAACCCGAATTTTTAGAGTAGGATTTGGGTTATACATAAATCTGACCTGACCCTAATGACCCGTTGTGTCAAATATTATAGCCGTGGACCTGACCCGATCCGACCCGACCTTCAATTGGGTCAGGTCTGTCCAAAATTAAGATCCAAACAAAAAAACCGTTTCGGGGTCACTCAAGGCCTGATTCGATCTGACTTATTTGCATCCCTAGTTCTACTGTTATAACTTATTTCTACTGCTTAGATATTTTCTAGTAATTTCTTTGCACAATAATTATAACAAGTGACTATAATAAATATTATTAAAATATATCTCTTTTTTCAGGTAAAGAAACAGATAACCGAGAGCTACAGAACAGGGTGTCCCTGTGTTCTTTGTTACATGGTAAATTATGCTTTCCCCTTGCTTTCCTTTTCTAAGATAGTGTTAAGGATTATTTTAAATTCCCAAGTTCTTCGTTACGATGAAAATATTACGATAAAAACAAAGATGATAAATTATGCTGATGTGCATGTAGTTAGCAGTTGTGAAATTTGCTCAAGCAGATGCTCTCAATTTTTGAAAACATTAGCTTTCTAAAGGAAGTAAATCCAACACTATGCACTACATTACATCAAATAAATTTAACATTATTTGTATAGTTGGCTGCCCACTATATATCATCATGCTCCCTGGCTGGACATATTGCTGTTTACCTCTTTTTTTTAAAAAAAAAAAGGCTTTAAGCCCTGTTTGTATCAGGAAAAACAAATTATTTTCTCTTTTATAACTTAGCAAATTTTTTAACCCCAAAAATTACATTAATTTGGAAAAATCGGCTCCCTTGTTCGAGTATCTTTTGCTTTATTAATGCATATGACTATCTCCACCGTAACATCATGAAATTAAATGTTGTCGTGTACGAGCAAACATCTTCCAGCAAGTACTACTTTCGTCGAAGGTTGCGAGTCAACCACGCAATGTCAGGTCCATGCACCGAGTCGTCTGCAGCTCTCATCACCTAGATGCAGCTTGAGAGAAACGGCTCAAAATTATTCCTGCTCCTAGTAAATTAAGATGATTACCATCGGGGTGGTAGTCCAATAAAAATGTGGCCTTACTTCCAATCAAGTGGTTCCAAGTTTGAAACGCACAGGCATCGATTAAATTATGGAGACCGGATGCTCCCTGTTCGGACACGGAATCTGAAAGGACGTATCACTCTGTTGGTAGCCTCGGTGGTGCCAGGTGTGACGTACTCACACATGGTATTTGTATCGGAGCCCAAAGGGGTAACCGAGCCGGGCCCACGAGTAGGGAGGGTATGAGTAAAACCGGCTGGGGTGCCCAACACACACGATCATTTCTGTCCGCTTTGAATATTTTTCTGGCGGGATGGGGGGCCCAGTGAGGACTGCTTCGCGGAAGTGGGCTTGTCCCTTCCTCCCCCTTCTCTTTTTTTTTTTAGGCAAAAAAAAAAGAAAAAAAGAAGAGAAAGATGATTTTAACAAATCTAGTGCACCTAGGGACCCCAAAGATTCCATGGACCACACCTAAAGAAAGACCAATCATAACCCAACCCTCAGGATTTCCCACCACTTTCTAATTCCCAACCACAACTAATAATCTTTTCTAATATTTTTTTCTTTTGGTATACCGGCGGCTCACAATAGTTTCGCATGAGCACTGCCTACTGAGTCAAGGGGCAAAATACTCCATAGATGTAGAAAAACAGATGCAAAGTAAGTCTAGAGAATCTTTTCAGAATGATGAGCAGTAAAGAAGGCGATCCGATTAGTTGCTTTGTTTGTTTTCTGGAACACATGCACAACCTAAAAGACATCACACTCTTGTAGCAGCTGCCAGGCGTCCTCAAGAAGCAGATGGTCAAACACCTCCGGCCCCTTCTGTAGAATCCACTTAATCATGTTCATTAAGTTTCCCTCCAGAATGATGCACCAGGCTCCAGAACTCGCCTCGTATAAGAGATACGCTTCCAAAGAGTTCTGATATACTTTTGCCTTATATTTTCACCACCATCATCTTAAAACTTTGGAGTCTACGCTATAGCGAGGCAAGGACCCCCGGAACCCGGTCATCGGCGCCGGCTGCCGCACGTAAACCGCGCGGGCGAGCGGTGTGGTGGACCGACGAGTGTGGATTCGGGGGACAGGCCGCCGACACGGACCGGCAGAGGTCACATGGTTGTCCTTCCGGGGACCGACTACTCCCCGCTTCTGGAAAGTTGACTGGGCCCACCATACCGCTCCCCCGGTTCCCTTTTCCCTTCCCAGCCCTTTTCTTTTCCGTTTCTTCCGGCTTAGCCAGTGCCCGGCTGGCCGCCACCATCCAGACCCAGAAACAACGCGTTCCCTCAAATCATACTCTTGATTCCAATAAATAAATGTTCTCGTTCACATTGAACATATACATGAATATACATTGCTGTCTGTATGCCTATTTTCTCCTCGAACGACGTTGGCTGATTTGGGTAACAAATGATTCCTTTCTTTAAATTCATACGAGGTTTGCTTGGACATGGAACATTCCTACAAAAAATGGAGCATGCATTCTTGAGAGAACACAACCATCCATGGTGCATGCTGAATCCTTAGCTATGTTCTATTGATGAAACTGATGTGGCCTGGATTCGTTGGCTTATGACCAACCAATTCAGCCAAACAACCTAGAGGCCATGATGATTAAGCCCACAGACCGGCAACAAGGGGTTAGTGTCTTTAATTCAAAGCATATTAAAAACAAATGAAGTTCATTAAGAGAAGCAATTACAATTCCACATATTCATGAGATATGTTGCAGGACGAGATATTGTACAATTACTGCACATTAAGTAGCTACTTCACGCCTGGGGAGTTATCGCACGGCCAAACAGTGTGCTAGTGATGGCTCGATGTTCACTCTCTCATATATATATATATATATATATATATATATATATATATATATATATATATATATATATATATGTTGAGGGAAATACGGGTCCCCCCAAAACACTTGATTGGAAGCGCTCGACCTCGGACGACCAACCTGGCGCCCGACCTCGGACGCCCGACCAGGCGTCCAACCCAGAAACTCTCAACCTCGGAACGTCTGACCTAGAAAGCGCCCGATTTCGGAAGGCATCCGATCCCAGAAGTCGAACCTCACTGACTGCCCGCTGCGGTCACATTCTCCTACAGCCCAATTTGGGACCACGGCTTGGGCGACTTACTCAACAATTAATGCGCATGGTCTCTGCAGATATCCGGCTTACTCAACAATTAATGCGCATGGTCTCTACAGACCTCCGGCTTACTCAACAATTAATGCGCACGAACCCTGCAGACCCCCGGCTTATTCAACAATTAATGCGCATGGCTCCTGCTGTTTGCGGATCTCCAGCCCTCCACGGCAAGTCAGCTCGGCTGCGTTCAGTCAGCCGTGACAACTCCCTGATTCCGACCTCATCCTCTACGGCAAGGCATTAATTCACATGATCGTGCACCAATTCGTGCGACGTGCTCAGTCATACGGCAACCTGGTCCCGTCGCATCATAGGTAACCCAGCACCCCTCTATAAAAGAAGAACTTCTCTACCTTAAAAGGGGCTGGACGCTGAAACTCTGGACATATTGCTCCTACTTATATTTCCCCCTCTAACTTAAGTATCGGAGGGCCGGCGCCGGAAACCCCGGCCACGGGCTTGTTGCAGGTCTACCGGAGGACGCCGCTCGCCGACGGACTGTCTCCTCCTGCTGATCCAGCACCGGAGCTCCTCCTTCTCAGCCGATCATCGCCCCCGGTCTAATTTCCAGCAACAATATATATATATATATAATATATATATATATATATATATATATATATATATATATATATATATATATATATATATTGTTATGGGGGAATTGAGCCGCCATGCCCCACGTGATCGGCACGCGTATCCAGGAAAGCTACAGCTGCCCTATGATCCAGCACTCCGACCCCGAGTCGGACCTCCTCGGCTCCGCAGCCCGACCCCGGGTCGGCTGCCCTATGATCCAGCACTCCGACCCCGAGTCGGACCTCCTCGGCTCCGCAGCCCGACCCCGGGTCGGCTGCCCTATGATCCAGCACTCCGACCCCGAGTCGGACCTCCTCGGCTTCGCAGCCCGACCCCGGGTCGGCTGCCCTATGATCCAGCATTCCGACCCCGAGTCGGAGATCTTTTGATAACGACAGGCTATTCTCCAGAGGCACGCCGCGGCCTCCTGCTCCACTACTCCCTGCAATGGCTGTACCCGATGCTGCCCACGATCTCCTGTATCAACCGTACAAAGCGGAGCTCCACTACGCCCTGCCATGACCGTACCCAGCGCTGCTCCACGACGCCCCGTAACGGCCATGTCGGTGGCCATTCTATCGTGCCCCACGACGACAAACCCCCCTGAGAGACCTCCCAGCCAGGTATATATGCGGCTGGGGGGAGAAGGGGGGGGGGGTAAGCAATACCTCCCAGAGCACTCTCTCCCACTTGTGATTATCATCTCTCCTCCTCCAATCTCCTCTGACTTGACCGTCGGAGGGCCATCACCACCCTGGTGGTGGTGCAAGGCTTGTTTGCAGGTTCCTTGGCGGAAGGTGGAGCGCAACCAGCACCAACCAAGACAACTCAGGCGGAACCCCGTTCACACCGTCGTGTCAATCGTTCTCGGTTTGGACCACCAGCAACAGATGGCGCTAGAGGAAGGGACGAATCTCAGAACGATCGTAATGGCACGGCGAGGTGGTCGCGGAGCTTCCAATGCTTCCGGTCGCGGAGCCTCTCGCGCCTCTGGCCGGGAGGCTGCTGCGTCCCCAACACACTCTCAGCAGCATTCCACCGCTTCTCCTCCCATTCAGACGGTCGAACCTGCTCAGTTCGACCAGCTAGCCCAGCAGGTTCGCACCCTCGCGGAGGCAGTGCAGAATCTGCAGGGTGTGATCTCTCGGGTGCCGCAGCGGGCTCAGGAGCCGCTGCTCCCCGAGCACTCGCCTCTTCCTCACAACCCGCGCTCCTTCCTCTCCCATGGAGAGGAGCGCCGGCGCGGGGAGGATTCTCGAGTGCGGTCCATTCTGCCAGGACCTTCTCATCGGAGCTGCGCGGGGTACGAGAGGCGGACCCGGGCGCGTTCTCAGACACCCCAGTCCTCGAGGGGCCCGCACTCCAGTCGGTCCCCCTCGCGCCGCTCCTTGTCTCCCACCCACCGGTCGCGCTCCCTGGACCGGCGGGTGGACGATCTCCACAGACAGCTCCAGGTCCTGAAGGGCCACTCCAAAGATCCCTTCGCCGACTTGGAAATCTCCTCCCAGCCGGCGCTTGCCTCAAGGATCCTGCGAACCCTAAACCCGCCGGGGTTCAAAATGCCGGCGATCGAACCCTACGACGAGGCGGCGGACCCACGGGACCACGTGGAGAGTTTCAGGACTCTTATGCTCCTCCATGGAGCATCGGATCCTCTCCTCTGCAAGGCCTTCCCGGCGACCCTCCGCGGCCCGGCAAGGGCGTGGTTCGCCGGCCTGGAGGCTAATTCCATCCAGTCCTTCCACCAGTTCACCCGTCTCTTCATCAGCCATTTCGCCGTCAGTAGCCGGCGAAGACTGGTCTCCGACTCCCTCTTCGATGTCCGGCAGAACGAGGGAGAGAGCCTGCGGGATTATCTCACCCGCTTCAACAAGGCAACACTGGAGGTCCGGAATTTGAGCCAGGAGGTGGCTCTCTCAGCCCTGAAGCGAGGCTTCCGGAAGGGCAGACTCACCTTCTCCCTGGACAAACGCCTGCCGCGGAGCTTCCCGGAGCTGTTGTCTCGGGCAAACCAGTATGCAGACGCCGAGGAGGCAGCCTCCCACCGGAACAAGGAGGCCGCCGAGGCCCCTCTAAAGCCCGGGAAGAAAAGGCGAAAAGAGGCACCCCAGAGGAGGAGCCCGACGCCTCAACGCCGGCGCAGAAGCCCGTCACCAGCAAGGAACCACGGCGCCACACGCCCTCGTTCTCCGCACCGACGCTTCAACCGGTACACCCCACTCCTGGCCCCCCGGGCCCAGATCCTCATGGAGGTCAAGGGGCGGGAGGACCTCCCGGTCCCGAGGCAGATGAAGAAGATCCCTGGGAGGAAGCCTTCTCGGGCGTACTGTGAGTACCACCGAGACCACGGCCACGATACCGAAGACTGCTTCCAGCTTCGGGACGAGATCGAGGCTCTCATTCGCCGAGGGCGTCTCGGTCGATATGTAAACGACCGACGTCCCCCCGCAGACCCGCGTCCAGCCGACCCGGCCCCTCAGGAGCCTCGGGAGCAGAATCGACCCGTTGCGGGAGTGATCCACACCATCACTGGGGGCTGCTCTCGGCCCGTGAGGAATGCAGGGGGTTCGGCGGAAGTATCAGGAGTGGCCGTCGCGAAGAGGCAGCGGGTCGGAAATGTAATCACTTTTTGTGATGAAGATGTAAAGGGGGTTCAGACTCCCCACGATGACGCCATGGTGATCTCTCTCACTATGGCGGACTATGATGTAAGGCGTGTTCTTGTGGATAGTGGAAGCTCAGCTGATATTTTGTATTACGAGGCCTTCCAAAAGATGGGCTTTTCCCGACAATTGTTGCACAAAACATCCACCCCCCTCATAGGATTCACTGGAGACGCTATCTCGGCCGAAGGTGTCATCGAGCTGCCTGTGACTGCGGGCATTGCACCCGCAGAAGCCACGGTGCGGCTCGGGTTCTTGGTCGTCCGTGTCCCCTCGGCCTACAACGCTATCCTCGGACGACCCGGACTGAACGCCCTTCGCGCGGTGGTTTCTACCTACCATTTGCTCATGCGGTTCCCCACAGCGGCCGGGATTGGAGAGGTCCGAGGTGACCAGCCGACCGCACGGCAGTGTTTCCTAGCAACTCTCAAAGGAAAGAAGCCCATGGAGGCCCTAAGCGTCGAGTCACTTGACGCCAGAGACGAAGTGGCCTTGCGGCACGGGGAGCCGGCCGAGGGCGTAATCGAAGTTCCCCTCGAAGAAGGCCGCCCGGACCGCACGGTCCGGGTCGGTGCCAACCTCGACTTGGAAGCTCGGCTCCGGTTAGTGGAATTCCTCCGAGCCAATGCAGATGTGTTTGCCTGGTCGGCGGCCGATGTACCTGGGATCGACCCGGAGGTCGTTTCTCACGCCCTCAACGTCGACCCGACCCACCGACCAGTAAAGCAAAAGAAGAGACACTGTGCCCCGGATCGGATCCGGGTGGTCGACCAGGAGGTAGACAAACTCTTGGAGGCAGGTTTCATAAGAGAGGTGAGCTACCCCGAGTGGCTGGCAAACGTCGTACTTGTCCGGAAGGCGAGCGGGAAGTGGAGGATGTGCGTCGACTACACCGACCTGAACAAGGCGTGCCCCAAGGATAGCTTTCCGCTTCCACGGATAGACCAACTGGTCGACGCGACTTCCGGATATCAGCTACTGTCTTTTATGGACGCCTTCTCCGGCTACAACCAAATAATGATGGCTCCACAGGACGAGGAGAAAACTGCCTTCATAACAGACCGGGGGCTGTACTGTTACAAGGACGATCCGGGTGACGTATACCCCTAGGTCCACGTGTCTCCGCTCGCGCCCAGGCCGCATCCTCCTCGAAGAACCCGCGTATCGCGGCCGCTCAACTAACACTCCTCACCAGCAGCAACTGGCGATCCGATTTCCCAGGTAACGCATTAATTAGCGTTTAATACCCTTCTCGTGTTCCCCCCAGGCAACGCTTGGAGGAGAGGAGAAACACGGTCGCGGCTGGGCACAGAGAAACCCCGATGGGCGGCGAGCGACAAGTGGCCGACCAACGAGTGGAATGTCCCGAGGCTCGGCCCTCGGATGCCTGGCTAACCCGATGATCATCCCGGGAGCAGACTAGCCGGAAGCCCCGACCGGTCGCCTCGGCTTGCGCCAGCCTTGGCCGACCAACGAGCGGAATTTCCCTGAGGCTTGACAACCCTCAGATGCCTGGCTAACCCGATGATCATCCCGGGAGCAGACTAGCCGGAAGCCCCGACCGGTCGCCTCGGCTTGCGCCAGCCTAGGCCGACCAACGAGTGGAATGTCCCGAGGCTCGGCCCTCGGATGCCTGGCTCACCCGATGATCATCCCGGGAGCAGACTAGCCGGAAGCCCCGACCGGTCGCCTCGGCTTGCGCCAGCCTAGGCCGACCAACGAGTGGAATCTCCCGAGGCTCGGCCCTCGGATGCCTGGCTAACCCGATGATCATCCCGGGAGCAGACTAGCCGGAAGCCCCGACCGGTCGCCTCGGCTTGCGCCAGCCTAGGCCGACCAACGAGTGGAATCTCCCGAGGCTCGGCCCTCGGATGCCTGGCTAACCCGATGATCATCCCGGGAGCAGACTAGCCGGAAGCCCCGACCGGTCGCCTCGGCTTGCGCCAGCCTTGGCCGACCAACGAGCGGAATTTCCCTGAGGCTTGACAACCCTCAGATGCCTGGCTAACCCGATGATCATCCCGGGAGCAGACTAGCCGGAAGCCCCGACCGGTCGCCTCGGCATGCGCCAGCCTTGGCCGACCAACGAGCGGAATTTCCCTGAGGCTTGACAACCCTCAGATGCCTGGCTAACCCGATGATCATCCCGGGAGCAGACTAGCCGGAAGCCCCGACCGGTCGCCTCGGCTTGCGCCAGCCTAGGCCGACCAACGAGTGGAATCTCCCGAGGCTCGGCCCTCGGATGCCTGGCTAACCCGATGATCATCCCGGGAGCAGACTAGCCGGAAGCCCCGACCGGTCGCCTCGGCTTGCGCCAGCCTTGGCCGACCAACGAGCGGAATTTCCCTGAGGCTTGACAACCCTCAGATGCCTGGCTAACCCGATGATCATCCCGGGAGCAGACTAGCCGGAAGCCCCGACCGGTCGCCTCGGCTTGCGCCAGCCTAGGCCGACCAACGAGTGGAATCTCCCGAGGCTCGGCCCTCGGATGCCTGGCTAACCCGATGATCATCCCGGGAGCAGACTAGCCGGAAGCCCCGACCGGTCGCCTCGGCTTGCGCCAGCCTTGGCCGACCAACGAGCGGAATTTCCCTGAGGCTTGACAACCCTCAGATGCCTGGCTAACCCGATGATCATCCCGGGAGCAGACTAGCCGGAAGCCCCGACCGGTCGCCTCGGCTTGCGCCAGCCTTGGCCGACCAACGAGCGGAATTTCCCTGAGGCTTGACAACCCTCAGATGCCTGGCTAACCCGATGATCATCCCGGGAGCAGACTAGCCGGAAGCCCCGACCGGTCGCTTCGGCTTGCGCCAGCCTTGGCCGACCAGCGAGCGGAAGAATTTCCTGAGGCCTAACCCTCGGATGCCTGGCTTAGCGCCGGAAGAATTTCCTGAGGCCTAACCCTCGGATGCCTGGCTTAGCGCCGGAAGAGTTTCCTGAGGCCTAACCCTCGGATGCCTGGCCTAGCGCCGGAAGAGTTTCCTGAGGCCTAACCCTCGGATGCCTGGCTCAGCGCCGGAAGAGTTTCCTGAGGCCTAACCCTCGGATGCCTGGCTTAGCGCCGGAAGAATTTCCTGAGGCCTAACCCTCGGATGCCTGGCTTAGCGCCGGAAGAATTTCCTGAGGCCTAACCCTCGGATGCCTGGCTTAGCGCCGGAAGAGTTTCCTGAGGTTTAACCCTCGGATGCCTGGCCTAGCGCCGGAAGAGTTTCCTGAGGCCTAACCCTCGGATGCCTGGCTCAGCGCCGGAAGAGTTTCCTGAGGCCTAACCCTCGGATGCCTGGCTTAGCGCCGGAAGAATTTCCTGAGGCCTAACCCTCGGATGCCTGGCCTAGCGCCGGAAGAGTTTCCTGAGGCCTAACCCTCGGATGCCTGGCCTAGCGCCGGAAGAGTTTCCTGAGGCCTAACCCTCGGATGCCTGGCTCAGCGCCGGAAGAGTTTCCTGAGGCCTAACCCTCGGATGCCTGGCTTAGCGCCGGAAGAATTTCCTGAGGCCTAACCCTCGGATGCCTGGCTTAGCGCCGGAAGAATTTCCTGAGGCCTAACCCTCGGATGCCTGGCTTAGCGCCGGAAGAGTTTCCTGAGGTTTAACCCTCAGATGCCTGGCCTAGCGCCGGAAGAACTTCGGGAATCAAAAGTCAGCAAGAAGCAACCAAGAGCTAAAGAAACGATGGCGGACTCACGGTCGGTGGGGACCGAGCTCAAACCGACGTTCACCAAGGTATCCTCAGAAATAAGGCGGCCCACCGGGGGAAGCTGGCCCTCGGCGACCAACCCCTTCAAGGCGGCGACGCCCTCGGATTCCTCCCTCGACAACTTCGACAGGCCAATTGGGGACTTCACCGGCGTCCCCCAGATTGCCCTGATTTCCCAGGAGGGGTCTGCATCAACGAAAAAGAAGCGCTCCTTCCAGTGGTGAATGGAGGTAGGACCCTCCTTGACAAGGCCGCACCCTCGCCGCGCTGTGAAGCACCACCACCCTTTGTCCTGGGGGTGGCCGCTCAGGCCGTAGAGCTCCCAGAAAACGTTCAAGGTGGCGGGAATCGCATGCAAGCGACAGAGAACCTGGAAGACCGTCAGAGCACGCCACGAGTTCGGCACCAGTTGCGTCGGTGCCATTCCTAAACCCCGGAGCACCTGTAAGACTAGGTCTGAAGGGGGAAAGCGGAACCCGGCCTGGAGGATGCCCTCATTGATGGCGATCTTCCCTCGAGGAGGATGAGACATCCTCTCCTCAGGCCCTGGGAGCGTGACATTGCAGGCCTCGGGAAGGTGGTACCGAGCCACAAATCCGTCTAAGTCCTCGGTGACCAGTTTTGACTTGATGCTATCTGCTCCCACTTCGCCCATCCCTAATGGCCAATCTACGGTCAGGACGGGGTCAAGAAGGAGGGAAAGGCCGGAACGACTGGGGTGCACTAGTACAAAAAGAAAAAGTATGAAGAGCTCAAAGTAGAAGAGTGGGAAACTCACTTGAAGAGGAGGAAGAACGGCTCCGAGAGCGTCAAAGGAAAAGCAAGCGAACGTTTCGGCGGCAACAATGGTAGCGCAAAGGAAAAACTCGAAAATGTCCGTAAAGAAGAAGACGGACGGGGGAGGGCCCCCGATTAAATAGGCGAAAGGGCAAGTGACACCTCGATGACGCCAGAAGACGCCTGGCCGCCGAAGGGTCGCTCGCACCCCAAAGGCGAATCGACACCATTAAGGAAGGATGTCCGCCGAAATCCTCAGGTTGCCAGGTCAGCAGCAACCGCCATACGCCATAAAGAAGGCGGGAAGCTTGAAGCGCGCGCGCCTCTCCGAAGGATGGCGGCAATCTCGAAACATCACTCCCTTCACCTGTTCCCCTTCTGGTTCCAGGCTCGGAAGCGGGGGGCTACTGTTATGGGGGAATTGAGCCGCCATGCCCCATGTGATCGGCACGCGTATCCAGGAAAGCTACAGCTGCCCTATGATCCAGCACTCCGACCCCGAGTCGGACCTCCTCGGCTCCGCAGCCCGACCCCGGGTCGGCTGCCCTATGATCCAGCACTCCGACCCCGAGTCGGACCTCCTCGGCTCCGCAGCCCGACCCCGGGTCGGCTGCCCTATGATCCAGCACTCCGACCCCGAGTCGGACCTCCTCGGCTCCGCAGCCCGACCCCGGGTCGGCTGCCCTATGATCCAGCACTCCGACCCCGAGTCGGACCTCCTCGGCTTCGCAGCCCGACCCCGGGTCGGCTGCCCTATGATCCAGCATTCCGACCCCGAGTCGGAGATCTTTTGATAACGACAGGCTATTCTCCAGAGGCACGCCGCGGCCTCCTGCTCCACTACTCCCTGCAACGGCTGTACCCGATGCTGCCCACGATCTCCTGTATCAACCGTACAAAGCGGAGCTCCACTACGCCCTGCCATGACCGTACCCAGCGCTGCTCCACGACGCCCCGTAACGGCCATGTCGGTGGCCATTCTATCGTGCCCCACGACGACAAACCCCCCTGAGAGACCTCCCAGCCAGGTATATATGCGGCTGGGGGGAGAAGGGGGGGTAAGCAATACCTCCCAGAGCACTCTCTCCCACTTGTGATTATCATCTCTCCTCCTCCAATCTCCTCTGACTTGACCGTCGGAGGGCCATCACCACCCTGGTGGTGGTGCAAGGCTTGTTTGCAGGTTCCTTGGCGGAAGGTGGAGCGCAACCAGCACCAACCAAGACAACTCAGGCGGAACCCCGTTCACACCGTCGTGTCAATCGTTCTCGGTTTGGACCACCAGCAACATATATATATATATATATATATATATATATAAAACTGAGAAAACTCCGGGTACTTTTTTTTTTTTCTCTTAATCTGCTAAAACAAGTTTGACAATCCTTATTTATTTATTTTTTTTGTTTGCATGCTGAACTTTCACCTCCGAGTAGATTAATCCGACCATACCAATTCGAGCAAAAACCGATCACTCACCTTTCACTACCTCGTTCCACTCCATCGTATCGAATTTTGGCGGCAATAGAAACTAATATTGGGGATGCAAATACTTATCTTCAAAATTTTATTTGGATTAATTTGTGGGAATTGCCACTTAATTTAGCATTTAATCTTACATATTAGTTTGAGATCACCTTTACCTTTTTAAGGGAGTACGATATGTATCGGATTACTTTTGGTTGCCATACGTGAAGTCACCGATCCGTAGAACTCTTCCTCCTCGGGATCCGAATTACCCCGTGTAACACTAGAAATCGATCGCACGACTGGCCGCTGCACCAATAAAGCGAATCCAAAGAGAGCCGAGCCGAGGAGCCGGAGAGACCCGGGGGAACAGCTCGAACCGACAAGGCCTGCCCCACACGCCAAAAAGGCCGTTCACATACCCACAGGCACCACCCCTTGTCCGCTTTCCCTCTCGCGGACGAATCCCAACCGCCCGATCTTCACCAACGTGTCGCCATCTCCCTGGCTATTCGCCCCCATCCATCCATCCATCCATCTATTTTAAGGGGATCAGAAGAAGCCAGCCACACGGAGACGGAGGGAGAGAGATAGAGGAGAGATCCAGGCAAGGAGAGAAGAAGCGCTAACCCTAAGTCCCTAACCCTTCAGAGTAGAGACGACCCTCGGCAGTGGAGGAGATGTCGACGGACACGGGGAAGAGCTCGACGGAGTCGGAGGTGTCCGGTCTGGACTACGAGGAGACGGAGCTGAAGCTGGGCCTGCCCGGGGGGTCCCGGATCGCCGGATCGGAGCCGGAGAAGAAGCGGGGGTTCGCCGAGACCGTGGATCTCAGCCTCGCGGGCGAGCCGCGCTCCAGAGATCCCGGCGATCGCTCCACCGACGGCCTCGTCTCCGGCGCCGGCAAGCCCCCAGCTGCTAAGTAAGCATATCACTCCCCCCCCCCCCCCCGCGCCTCCCGCCCCTCGCGGGGAGCCGAATCCACATGGAATCGTCACTTTTCTGACGGTTTTACCCTGACTAAATTCGAAATCAACGGCTAAAGCCGAGTGACCATGTCTTTTATCGAGGGGCAATTGCGTCAATCAGGATATCGGACATGATCAAGCTGACGAAAATACCCTTTCCTTTCAGGGGACCTATATGGCCTATGGGACGAGTTTATTCGTAGGTTGCCGAGTCACGCACAAGGGCAACACGGTCGTTTTTTGCGTGAGATTTACTATTTGAACTATTTTTCTGAAACAGGGCCCAGGTGGTGGGGTGGCCGCCGGTGAGGTCGTTCCGGAAGAACGCGTTGAAGAGCTGCACGTACGTGAAGGTGGCCGTCGACGGCGCCCCCTATCTCCGGAAGGTTGACCTCGAGATATACGGCGGCTACCAGCAGCTCTTGACCGCCCTCGAGGACATGTTCTCCTGCTTTACCGTCCGTACGTTCCCTCTCCTTCCGTCATATTTTTTCCCCTTGTTTGCCCTGATATGGCCAGTTTCTGACGAGGGTAGTTTGGTCGTTTGCTATGGCAGGTAACTATCCCAACGAGAGGAGGCTGGTGGATCCCGTGAACGGGACGGAGTACGTGCCCACGTATGAGGACAAGGATGGCGACTGGATGCTCGTAGGGGACGTCCCTTGGAAGTCAGTCCCTCCTTTCTCTATCTCTATAATCTAGATTAGTTAATAATAGTAATTCTAATTAGAATAACAATGTTCTGACTGGCAAGATGTACTTTTTACTTCTGTAAATTGTTGAAAGTTGGTAAAAAAGGACGTGACTTCTGGTTTGCATGAACCAGGGTGATATTATAGATCGAGTTGCACGTTCGAATAGATTTACAATTAAATGATCTAACTATATCAAGAAATGAAACAATTAAATTAGCATTAGCGCGAAAGAAGTGATCATCAAAATACCGTAACTTTTATTTTGGTGATGTTGTTATGGTTTGCTGCTTTTGTAGTATATGATTGTTCCAAAGTTTGATTAATGGTTGGTTGAGAAGAAGTACGATCATGGAATGCAACTGCGGTGGAGGATCTACTAAAAAAAAAAACTGTGGTGGAGGATAAGTCGAAGTCCAGCTGGGGAATGGGAGATTCTTGGAGATTTAATTGCTTTTGGTACTTTAGATCCATTTTACAAGAGAAGATGGTGTGATGGATGAGAGTGCCACTTTTGCATGGAGAGTTTATGCAGTGGAGGCAAAGTGGACATGCTCCTTTTAGAAATGGAATTTCTTGTTATTATTAATATGAATATTGCTAATCAAATGATTATCTGGGAATTCTGTAATCCAATTCTATTCCAGGGAAGATTCTTTGATGGGAAGTAGGGTTCATGAGCATTACTTGAGCACGATGTAGATGATTTTAGCGTAAGTATGTGAGACTTTTGGAGGATGTAGATGGAAGGATAACAATAAGGAGACCTTCCAGTTGACAAGGTCGAAGATGAGCCTCATGGGTAGATTGGTCAATTGATGAAGGCTATAAGGGTTAATATTTTGACAACACAATTTTGAGGGCTTGGATGAGAACCAATGACAGACTAGGACTCATAAATTCTACCCCAGGTTGATAGGATAAGGGTCCTTGACTCATCTTTATATATTCTGAGTTACATATCAATTTGGCAGTTTACTAACCAAAATGGAGGGGTGTTGGTCTTTTCCAACAGCAGAGTTCTTCAACCACATGCTAGGATTGTCTCCCTAGTTTGGTACTTTATATAATTGATGCGGTAATTGAATAAGTCATCACCACCTCCGCCAGCTCAACTTGCCGCTTATAGTTTGCTTTCCTATCTATATTGCTTAATTTCCTTATTTCAAATTTGAAACTATTTTGGACCTCTTCTAAACAATATGGCTGGTTTTTGGTTTGATGTTTAATTGCCAACATTTAGTTGAATTCTCTTATTCAATGCCTGATTCATTGGCCAATATAGACATTGTAAACAATATATGGTGAAATGCAAATATGTTATCTGATTACTGCATGCTGTTTAAGTATTTATTCTGATGTAAGGGCTATTTTATGGGTTACTTTGGAAGATAAATCACATATGACTCTGTCCATCTATCTCTGATGGAAAAGATTTAGAGAACATCATAGATTGAATAAATGTAGAGAACATGGTAGAGAGAACAAATAGTTTCAAATTCCATTCTCATGAATTCTCGTTTCTATACCCAAAAAAGAAAGAAAGAAAGAGAAAAACTCTTGCTGCTTGAACAAATGTACATGAAAAGCAACACAATACCATGCCTCATATCTGGTTTTCACAATCACATATATGTGAGAGGAATTGCAATTATTTTATACCCATAATGTAGCAGTTCATCCGTCCTCTTTGTTTGTTTGTGGCATTTCAATGTGCCCTCAATCTAAAATCTTTCTTTCATATCGTGCATGAAATTTATCAACATATCATCGCTGAACTTTAGGTAATGTAGATTCTGCAGTTCACCCCAGAATGATGGGCTGCTCTTTTAACAATGAAGTGCTCTCAGTGCCAAGTGTATATAGAATTATTAACCTTGAAGCATCACAGTTTTAACGCTGCATAAGCGAACAAATCTAACTCATGTTTATTAATTGCAGAATGTTTGTTGCATCATGCAAGCGTCTTCGGTTGATGAAAAGCTCAGAAGCTGTCAATTTAGGTAATGCTTTTGCTCTGTTAAATCAATCCTCTTTAGTTTCTTTCTAATCCGAAATCATTGTTACTGTAGGATTGTTTGCCTAGCTGTCTGTTTTTGAACTTGATTATATGATGATCTGTAGAAAGGAGTCTCTGTAGATCGTTGATGCTATTCACCGTCTTTGGTATCATAACATGCTGTGTTTCTCAATCTCTCAATTTAGTGTGATCAAATACAGTACCTTAATTTACAGACATTTTCTCTGCAATTCCACAGTGATGTTGGTTTCTTCATACCGAACACATCGTTGTAAGAGTTATGGTTTGGCCACGTACTTGGTTCATTGATTTGCTTATGGTGAATGCAGCTCCAAGGACGCCCCAGGGTTCCACGAGCGCCAGGTGAATGGGAGCTGCAGCATCATCAGACGACGAGATCATGTACAGGGATATTTTCTTGTCCTTCTGGTTTTTCTTAAGGCCTCTTGGAGAGTAGAAATAAGAGCTTCTATACATAACCGTAATTTGGTTTTCTTTTGGGGAAAGATATGAATATACACATTACGGTTGGTTTGTGATCAATAAGAAAACTTTATGCTTGTGGTCCAGCTAACAAGCTTTCTTTCAGTCTTTCTTGAATGACCAAAGTTTAACATTCATCCATATACTGTTCCAGTGAGAATTTGGAATATAATGCTTGGGATGAATCCATTAACCATGTTGCTGCCCCAAGACCGTTTACCGAACTAATCTTGGGGTCTCACTTGATGAAATGCTTTTGTCTGTTCTTTGATTTCTGTGGCTCGTGGTTTAGTGCTCTCTGCAGTCCTAAACAAAATGAATATATATTTGAATTACATAGTGAAATTGTGAGCTGTAACTTGCCGTATAGTTTGTTGCTCTATGGCACATTCTTGGGTTTGTGGCAAAGTGTGGACTTGTTTGCTCAAGTTTTCTCCAGCTTCAGTCGCCTTTATGACCTGTTCAATTGCAGGGAGTGGTCTCCACTTCTTTTGATCGTAATGGGAAGGCTGTGTATCGTGACTTCATACTGTATACATAGTTTCAGCAAGAGCAATAGTTAATAAGCCTGCTTTTGGGGACACCTGGGCACCCTCTGGCCGACATGTGGAACCTCATGTTTTGATGTCATTATCTTTCCAAACAAAAGAAAAAAAAAGAGGAGTGCTACATGTTGTCATTGAGGATCGGCTTGACTTAGGCACCGAGTGAGAAAGTTACTGGAAGACTTTGCAGCGAGCTGCTTGGATGGTACAAAGCAAGACTTTGTTTCGAAATGCATGCTTGCATCTGAAGTTTTGGTCCACAATTGAGCTCTGATTTGAGATGGAAAAACTAAAAAAGTTTTTTTTGTTGGAGTGTATCTGGAGAGACGTTCTCCGATGTTTAAATCAAGACGATACTAAGAGAACAAAGAAGATTTGCAGTAGGTACATTGAGAATTAGATGATCACTTGAAATCATGTTATATACTGTATAGAGATGTGTTGTAGTTGTGAATACTACTCTAATCTTGGGAGCAACTAAAACCAAGTGGCAGTTAAGCTTATCTAGTTGTAATCGTTGGACACACGTTAATGCTTGTTTTTCTTTCTCATCCCCCTTTTTTTTTGCTTTTTTTTTTTTCTGGTGGATAACAGGAAGGAAAATATTGTAAGTAATGCCCTTCTATAGAATCTTCTTGATAGGATATAGTTGTAAAAATTGCTAGTACTCACTGACGCTTGCTTCTCTCTCTTTCTTTTCCTAATGAATAAAAAAAAAAAATACAAGTAATCATGGTAGGAATTGGATAGTAATTGGCATGGTTAATTGTCGAAACCCACTGACCTCCTCCGAAATTTTATCCGTTTTGATGAGAAAAAGAGTTCCAAATTTTTTACAGAAATTTTTGCTGACAAGTCTTGTAATTTGGGCAAAATCCAAATGTGGTAATTGACGTAATTTTTATAACTTTCTGGGGTTATAGGCGAACACAAGATGGCAGTGGTGTAATTTTCTTAACTTTGGTGGGTTGTTCAAAATCGAATAACTTAATCCGGACCCTTCGTCTTCCTCGCCGATCCGGGCGTTGAATGCGAGAGAGAGGGAGAGGCCGGTTGCCGGGGAAGAGTTAAGAGAGAGAGAGAGAGAGAGAGAGAGAGAGTGGGAGCCTGGGAGGGGAGAGGGATGGAAACGAGTTGTGATGAGCGACAATAAACGACCAAGATTAACCCCATATATATATATATATATATATATATATATTTGGGTACATCGGTAGCTCATACTAATCTTCCGCTGCTTACTAAGTCAAGGGACAAAATACTCTATAGCGATGGAGGGACAGCTACAAAATGGATCCAGAGAATCTTACCAAAATGATGAGCAGCAAAAAAGATAACCCAGTCAACAGTTTTATTCGTCTCCCAAAACATATGCCCAATCTGAAAGACCTTACACTCTTACAGTAGCCACCGGACATCATCTAGAAGCAGATGGTTAAAGACCCCCGACTTCTCCTGTAGAATCCGCTCCACCATCTTTACTAAATTTCTCTCTAAGATGATACACCGGGCCTTCAGAACTCGCCTCGCATAGAAAACACCCTTCCATACATTTTGAGTTTCACCCCAAAATAGATGATTCGAAGGTGCACCGCCTTCCTGCCGCAATCTCTAAGAGCCACTCAATTTTTTAGTTTTTAAAAAATAAGCTTAGCAATGTTAGATATTGATGAGACTTGAGGTGCTAAGGAAATAATGCTAACAATAACAATGTTTCATGTGAATTAATCAAACAATCCACAATCATGTGACAAGGCACAAGCATATTAGTCTGCAAAATTCAATAATTAACTCAAAAATCACTTTCTAATATTGTTTATCCTATTTAAAAGTCATGCGCTCCATTATTTTTCCTCCTTTCTATTTAAGAAAAGGCTTTCTAGATGCAATTATAAGCCCCCGAGTTTTAATTCATTGAAGGTACTTGAAGTGATTTTTTTTTATGTTTATTATCTATGTAGGATATTTTACCATCTAGCTATTTGTTTGAACATTAATAGCCAGTTTCAAAACTTTTTTTTATAGGTTTATCTCTATTCCAAGTTTCTCAAGTAGGGCTTGATGTTTCTAAATCCACATTAGAACTACCAAAAACTAGGTCCTAATTTGTGACAATTGTAGGTCCTATTTCTCTATCCTTGTTCGCATTTGGATGTTTAGGAGGATGGGTAGGTGTATTATATAATGATCTACACTTGTGCATTTGGTTCACGACCGAAATCGAAATAAACTGGAATAATCATATTTTGTGACGCGTTTAGTTCATGATAGGAATTAGAACGAGAACTAGAATATTTTTAAGTAAGATATTGAAAAATCAATTAAATAGGGGGTATTTAAAAAAAATTATTTATTTTTAATGAATCTAGAGGAAGCGTTGGAATTGAATTTTGAAAGATTGAAATTTTCCCATTCTCTCTGCAATAAAAGTGGAAATGAAAATGAAAATGGACCCTCTCCAATCAATCAGTTGGTGTGGGTCTTATTCCTGTTTCCACTCCGGAACTCTCTCCAATCAAGTGCATCTTTATATTATATATTTTAAAAATAAAAAAAACATGAAGCAACTCAAACAAAGTATTTATTATTTTTTTTTAGTAAATAGAGGCACATCAAATAGTTTTAATTACGTTTTAATATTAGAAAATATAAATTAATTTTTATTCCGCTGCACCGTCCAATCAAATCAAGCAGCAATGCTGCTGCTCCATCAACCATTCCCTTCCAAAACGTATCATGATCAAAAGCTCCACTTTATTTCCAACCATCCTCCGGAACACTTTAACACCACCCACTTACGCCACCGTCCCAAACCTCGGAAAGGCTATACAACCAATCCCACCTTCCGTCGTAAGCCCATCTTTTGTCGTATTGTCGTATTCATGTAACCAAACGAGAATCCCCACCATCCAAAGCTTCCGGTGGACCATCACCATCACATCACGTCATTTCCGTGGACCCGAATGTCTCGTCTTGTAGATCAACGGCCCGGTTTCTCTCATCCAGAGTCCATAACACCCGATGAACTATGATGGTGCGCCCTAGTTAAGACCGTTGGCGTCTGCTAATAATATCAGGGCCGATGGAGGACGTCTCAACGGTACAGATCTTCCAGTTCCGAGCCGGCGCGCGTTAGAGCCCAGTGTCGCTGTCGAACTTTAGTTTGCGATTCTCCGAAAACTATGTCCATTTTTGTTCCATCTAATCTGGAATTTGGAGCTCACACTTCCCTTTCTTTCTTCCCTCTTCTCGAGGAGCTCCTCGAGATCTAATCAGATCGTGCGAGGGACCGAAACCAGCACCGATCCCTCGAATCCCCGCCGGATCGAGCGCTGCCTTTTGAATCTGGGGCTTCCGGTCGGGATTTTTTCCCCTGATTCCAAGATTTCGAGCTCGGGAGTCTCAGATCGGTCTCGCCCGGCGATTTCTAGGGTTTGTAGGGGGTGCTTTGAGTTCCCTCGTTTTCTTGCTCGAGATCATGGGTTTCTTCAGTCATCATGGTTGCTCGGCTTGGAATTACCGCCATCTCTGGATTATAGGGTTTCTTGCGTTCATCCTGGTTTCTTAGTCGCAGTTCTTGGGGCTTCTGTTGACAATCTTGTTCAAAGGTAAAAGTTGTTTCTTTTCTCCTCTCTGATCTCGCCGCCATGATCAAGATCTTGCTGCTTGTTTCTATTTCCATTTGTACGGCAAAAATCTCATCTTGTTTCCTCGAATAGAACAGTCGTCTAGGTTTCTTTCCATATCGATCTCACTTCGCAACCCGACTCCACGTCCCCTTTCCTCAAAATATTCTCTATATCTGAATGTAAGCTGGAGCTTCGGCCATTGGTTTTTACCTAACATCTGGCCGGTACAGAATCTAGGGCTTAAGCTTGGTGCTTGCGATTTTGTACATCAAAATTTGACCCCATGAACTGGATCTGAGTGTTCACACGATCTTACGACCATGTGGAAGCAATTCCTCAGTAAATTACCCCGAAAATCCTCGAAATCGGATTGTGCTTCGGATTCCGCACACAACCACCCAGGCAGCAATGCCTCCTCTTCTGGCAACTCAATCCAGCGGACAAACAGTGGTAATGCCGGGCCAGGCCGGTCAACCAGTGTTAAGAGGATGTCTTCTGCTGTCTTCCCATCCAGTGTAGTCGCCGGGATTGAGCCTCTCCTGTCATTCAAAGATGTCTCAAACACCGAAAAGCAGAACCTTTTCATCAGTAAGCTGAATCTTTGCTCTGTTGTCTTTGATTTCTCTGATCCAAACAAGAACTCCACTGAGAAAGATATGAAGCGGCAGGCCCTATTAGATCTTATTGATTTTGTCAATTCTGGGACCTCTCGGTTCACTGAGCCGATGATCTCCGCCAGTTGTAAGATGTTCGCCATTAATTTATTTAGGGGTTTTCCTCCAAATTACCGTTCCAACTCTTCCTGTGGTGGGGAGACTGAAGAAGAGGAGCCACGGTTCGACCCTGCTTGGTCCCATCTGCAACTTGTGTATGAATTGCTCCTAAAATTCATTGCATCCTCCTCCCTTGATGCAAAGATGGGGAAAAAGTTCATGGATCATTCATTTATCTTGAGATTGCTTGAGCTCTTTGATTCAGAGGATCCGAGAGAAAGGGATTGCTTGAAAACAATCTTGCATAGGATTTATGGCAAATTCATGGTCCATCGTCCTTTCATTCGCAAGGCAGTAAGCAATATATTCTATAGGTTTGTGTTTGAGACGGACCGGCATAATGGGGTTGCCGAGTTGCTGGAGGTTTTTGGGAGTGTGATTAGTGGATTTGCGTTGCCTCTTAAAGAGGAGCACAAAATTTTTCTCTGGAGAGCTCTTATTCCTTTACACAAACCAAAGTCGGTAGGTGTTTATCTTCAACAACTGACATATTGTGTGACTCAGTTCATAGAGAAAGAGCCAAAGTTGGCAAGTTCTGTGATACGGGGGTTGTTGAAGTATTGGCCTGTGACGAATGGTCAGAAAGAGGTAATGTTCTTGAGCGAGTTGGAAGAGGTCTTGGAAGCAACTAGTGTGGTGGAATTCCAAAAATGTATGGCCCCTTTATTCCGGAGGATTGGTTTCTGTGTCAACAGTTCGCACTTCCAGGTATTTCTTTCTTCTTCTTTGTTTTTGGTCTTTATTCAGTCTTTAAACATGTAGATGCTTTTATTTGGAAAAAAGGGGATGGTCAATTTGTTTTTTTAAACATTTTTGAATTTGTAACTTTTTTCTCGGCACTTTTACTTTTTGTCTATACCTTTTATCACTCCTGTCATCATAGAGGCTGCCTTTTTATTGTGAGAAAAGTAAAATTGCTGATCTGCTTGTGTGCCTGAGAATTCCATATGATGGTCTGCCCATCATAGTCCTGCTCTAAGCTATTGAAGAGGGAGCTATTAGTAAAACACAACATCTTCTTTCTTCCCAAATACCCTGCCGTAAAGACATTATTTTGTAATTTAATCTGGGTATCCCGGTATGGATGCTTCTCTCTTCTTTGAGTAATTTCTCTGTTATGTTTGTGCTTTCAAGTATTTGTCAAAGTGATTATGCTTATGGAATAACTAAATGCTTGTTTGCTTCCTTGTTGTTTACAGTCATTATGATTGTCAAGCACTTGTTAGATCAGTTGCTAATCATAATGACTTATATCCTTATTTAGTTAGTGTAATCTGTTGATTTTTACCTCCCTTGGTTTCTCTCAGTTACATGTTTTCTGTTTTAGAGTTGTATTGGTGATTGCTTATGATTGTACTCTCCATCATCTGTAACCTTTTCTCCATCCGCAGACAGAGGTCTGGACAGACTTTGACCTTATACCTTTTTTCTATTTAATAGGGCTGAAAACGGATTGGATACGGATCAGATATTGATATATCCACATTTATATCTATATTTTTCAATGAATACAGATATGGATGCGGATATTAAATGGATATCAAAATTAATATTCATATTTGTTCTAAACGGATACGGATACGAATTGGATATTAAGCATATCCATATTTGTTATAAACGGATATGAATCGGATATTAAACATATCCATATTTTTTTATCCGAATACGGATATAAATCAGATATTTTTTTAGATATTAATCAAAATTGAGCAAAATTCAATGATGAAAACTAGCAATAAAGACATGGTCGTAAAAGAAAGATTCAATTAAAAACATAATTTTAACAAGCATTTATCAATAATAAAAACTAACAATTTCATATAGCTCAAGGTCACTCGTCACCGAAGTAGATGGGATCTATGGCGCTTGAAAAGCTTCTCACGGTTGTCGCTAGTTGCAATTGCTGGGTGGAAACTAGGAAGTGGACGAGAATTTCAAAACCTTAGTTGCTTGAAGACGATGAAGAGAAAAGAGGGATGAAACGGACAAACAAGAGATTTGAGCCTTTCAGGCGTGCAAGGTGATTCAAAGAATTTTATTCAAATCGGGCATTCCGTATTCGGGTTACTGTCTTAAGTGACGGTCATTCGATATCTGGATTTTTTTAGTTTAGGTTTGGTAATCACTTAATTAGTTCTCTGATTTAACTTAAACTTTTGTTTTTCACTTACTCTTGTTAGATGAATATCTAGATCTGGATCCGGATCCGAATATGAAAAATCAGGTGTAATCGCATTTGTATCCGTGTTCGAGAGATTTTGAACTGACTATCCAAATCCGTATTCGGATCCGACTGGACAAAAAAAAAAGTATCTGAATCCGACCTGAATTGAATACGGAAACGGATATGGTCGGATATAATCTGACCCACTTTCAGCCCTACTATTTCGTGATGATGTAATTTTTCTTACATACCAGGCATGACCTATTAAACAAGGAGATGCGATTGGCAATCCTTAAATATTTCGCAGGAAAGAAAAATCCATGGGATGTCTTCAGTCTCCTGATTACCTTCTATGGAAATGCTTGTGGTTTCCATCAATGTCTGTTTGTGATACAAGCAAAATGGATGCATGCCATGTCTCATATAACCTTTTTGTGATGCAAAATGATCGGTCTGCAGTGTTTTTTTTTTTTTTTTTTGAAGTTATTGTAGAAGGAAGGTGGCCAAGCAAGGTAAAACAAGATGGTAACAATCAAGGCGTGATTTAGACCTATCTATTTAAAGATTGCGATATTGGTTTGATTTGGGTTGATGCAATACAATCACATATTGCAAAATATAAAAACATATATATTAAGCCAATTGTGGATAAAGTGGCAAGAAACCTGATGGACACTCATGCAGTCCAACATTGTGATGCAGTGGACTATTAGGAATCAGGTCGCTCTTTTTTTGATAAATCACCAAGAAAATATAGATTACGTGCGTAGAAAAATAGATTGATACTTGTAGAGATGATTTGAGAACACAAGAAGAGGGAAGAAGATGGATAAAGACTTCTCTAGGCACCACAAAGAGTACTCACTTTTAGCATACCGTCCAAATTTACTTGGTACTTTCCTCATTTCTTTCTTCGTTTCTTCCTTCTCTGTCTCTCTCTTTGTTGGTGGCACTAGAGAACTCTTACTTGAGTTCGCAATGTGATATATGAGAAAGCTATAAACACCCAAATTTTGTGCCCCCCGCCCACCCTATGGTGGAAGCCTTAGGGCTTTTTGGCACCAACCTAGGAAACCATAGGGTTGGCAGCCCACTAGGATTGGACCCCAGCATGTGGCAACCACCTAGGAAGCCCTAGACATGTGGATGGCCCAGGGTTTCTAGATGTAGTCGGCCACCTAGGGCTGGCCTTATGAGCTGGCTACACAAGAAATCCTCATCTAGGGTCGAGTCGGGGTCGGTTCATTATTCCAGTCTGATAATTCTGATGCTGTCCCATACAAACCAAGTATACCAATTACCAAGGGTTTAATTTACTTGCTTAATTAAATGAGCCCGAGTTTGGCAAGTTGTCGAGTTATCTAGAGAAAATATCAGGGACGACAGATAAGTATAAGATCTGAGATCAACGTGGATTTTTAGTCTACCATGTCCTTTCTTATTTGATGAGTGTGCCACAATTGCAAGGAAGCAAGGTGGACTAGCCTCCTTATACATAAATGTGCTATCATGCTAATCATGGTAGACGGACTGGATAGAAAAGATTTTCTTCATGCACAGCAACTGTTTATGCAATTCAATCCACCTTTCATTATCCTCAGTTGATTGTTTAGAAAATATTAGCATTGTCAAACCCATAGCCAATCAACCTCATGGCCCATTAGAACTGTAGATCACTTTGCAAAATCAATAGAAAGTAAACCAAGGTACATTGGGTTTTATCAGTTGCTGCAAGATTGATCTGTTCGAGATGGTATGGAATAATCACCATAGTGCTAAATTAAGAAATGTAGGAAGTGCACTAATCAAGGACAAAGATGTAAAGAATAGATTAAAATGTATTCACATCTATGATGGAGTTTTAAGGAGAGGCCCCCGAGGGAGAGGAGCTCGGATTTGGGTTGAAGGTTTAAGAAATAGGGAGAGACAGCCTTTTGTAGAAAAAGTGGAACAAAACTGGAAAGCGTAAAATGAATTCTGGTGGAGGCTGTAAGAGGAATTATTAGCGAAGAAGTTTTCGTGGTGCTGATCAAAACAACTAGGATAAGGCTTTGATTGCTTGCTTCTTGCTGTCGATGTTGCAAAGTTCCCTAGTCCTTTCAAATGAACATGTAGATACTCACAAACACACACATGCACTTATGCTTGCTTGCTTACTCATGAACAGAAATATTTTGACATGGAAATTATTTTTGTCCAATGTGCGATGCTTCTTAAGGTATTAGTCTAGAGCAAATGAAATTTACCCATCGTGGAATCAATAATTATGAATTGATGATAGCCAGTTTTGGTTCCCATTCAAACACCTTTCTTTTCAAATCTTCGAATGAGCATTATATTAATGGGATTCCTTTTTGCTTGGCAGTCGTGGTGTTTCTTTCGAATATTAGGAAGTTAGGAGGTTTATATCTTTGAAGATTTGAAATCTTAGAAAAAGTTTTGACTTGTAATAATTATTTTGCAAACCTGAACATTAGATTTCTATGAAATCTGGGACTGGTAAGATCTAGGCATTGTGGCCTTTTCTCATGTCGTAAGACTTGGATGCTGGTATAAAGCTTTGAATTCTTAATGTACAAAGTACAGTGTTTCCCGACTATGCATAATTGCACTTAATAAAGAAATAGGTTTCATGAACGTTGAGTTCTCTGGATTCTAGTTTTATTTTTTACTTTCTGGCATGACATGAGTTGGAAACCTCTATTTGAATGTCCAGTATTTTGCAAGAACGACTTATATCTGGTAATATTATTTGACCAAATTAACCAACTTAAGCAGTTAACTTATTCCGAAAATTGTACTTAGTAGACCTAAATAATCATATTGTCTAGTTTGAGCTTGACTTTTTGCACAGTTACTTTATATTGATCAATTTGACTTTTTAAAGATGGTTCTCCTAATTGTAAGTTGACCTAAAAAGTTGTACAGGATTTGTTTTATATCAATTTGAGTTGATCATGCTATCAAGCATAGAAGGGACCCACATTAGATGTGCAACCCACCATTTGAATGAACCTTGGCTTTTGTGGCATTTCCATTTGCATTCTCAACAGGTAAAAAAGAAAAAATTGAGGTACCTGTAGTATGGGAATATGAAAGTCTAATTGCATCACATTTTGGACATTCTAAAACTTGGTGAATAAAGTGAACCAACTCGCTTGAATGATGAAACCTTATATCTGGTGACATTTCAAATCTTGATTTTGTGCAATTCATTAGAGACACCTAGTAATGTTATTGGCCAAATTGTCCATCATAGTCAAGTAATCAACTTGTTTAATTTACTATGACAATTAAAATAGTAATTTACTCACTTTGGTTGACTTGGTATTTGTCAATATACCTAAGATACTAATCTTGCTTGTTCAATAACTAGATTTCATTAGTCCGTTTATGCCACCCACGCTAAGTTAACCAGCACGGATTTTGAGCAATTCAAGTTGCACTTATCATTTGATTTGTAATGGATGTGCAGTTGTAGACAATCATTATTTATATCAAGTTTTTAAAAACCGTTAACTCCCACTAAGGATATGTTTTATTGTACTTCCTTAACCTTTCTATTTTAGAAAAAAATCCAAGAGAACGTCAAAGCCACTTTCGATGTATGGGGCAACCGGGAACCAATTCTTGCTATCATCTTGAGTATTTGCCATGTAGATGGAATTAGAGTTTTTTTGTGTTTTATGATACATGGGTTGAAAGAAGACTCCTTTACCAATTTTTCCATTTCTCTATGTGATCCCTTTGTACATGCATATGAAATTTTGTAAAAAAACAAAATCAGGAGTAATAGGCACCTTCTTATACTTATGTTATGATTCATTATATTTGATGTATTTATGTTGATTTGCTAGGACATGCATGGATACATGAATAATGAATCATATTAAGTAAAAAATATTGGATATCAGTAAGTGACACCTGTTTGCTACTATGTTTACTTCAGTTGGTGGTCTTTCTTATTTCAGAACTGATTGCTATAAGTGGCCGACATATTTGAATTTTACTCAAGAGGAACTATAGAAACACGAGCGAGAAAAAACTGACCTTTTGTTGGAGGTAAAAGTCCAGGGACAGTTGTGCAATTTTTACCCGGACAAAAAGAGTTATAGGATATGCATTTCAAGTCCTTTTATGAGGTCCACAACAAATTTTTTTCTGTTTCTATAGCTATCATATATAATAAGCAGGAACTATTTTTTGAAAATATCATAATTAAATGTTGGTGATCGCTCTTGACTAATTATTCTTAGTGCCATAGAAGGAAAAAAAGATTTATTTTGGAAGAGTAGAGGATGGCCATTAACTTTCATGGTTGCTTAGAACTGGAGCTGTAAGAACTTAGGATCTCATCCAAAAAGGCTAGTTGGAAGGTGTTATTTGGATTTTTTGGCTTATATAAGTACCCAAGATCTATCCAGTGCATAGCTGATGTGTGACTAAACACACGTTTGCACGGGTCTTCACATACTCTCTCCGTTTAGACTCTAATATCCTAGTCAGGCTAAGGGTTCAAATCCATTCAAATCCAATTACAAGTTTCACAAATCCAATCACAAACACCACGATTAGCCCATGGTTAGCCCAAATAGATGTGTTGCAGTGCCCCCTAGTCCATATAGGCCATGGGCTAGCTCGCTCCGATACCATTTGTAACAATTCAGGACCTCACCTATAAAGGCTAGCAAGAAGATGTTATTTGGTTTTCTTAGCCTTATAGAAGTATCCAAGATCTCCCAATGTATAGCTGATGTGGGACTAAACACGCCAGTGCGGGTCCTTATAGGGCAATTGATACTTATCTTGGTGAGCCATCAAGGTGGCGAGTGATATAACAGGTCCGATACCAATCTCATTGTTGTACATAAGATTGGATGTTGCCACCCTAGTATATGATCAAGCTCATGGTGGGTGCTGTTTTGCAATTTATGGGGCCTCCACCTGAGAACTGTTGAGAATTCACTTATTTGGGCAACTTTTGTTTTAGATCTGGACGTGACTTCAAGCTTTAAAGTAGGATTTGTATTGCTTGAAATCTTATCGCATGGAAACTACATGCATTTACGGAGTCATGTAAAGTACTTAAGTAAAAGTTGACCCCATTGACATGCTTAGTACAGCAAGTTATGCTGTGTTTATTACATTAGATTTTTAGTCCAGTGGAATATTTATGTGCTTCTGGTTTTGTGTGTACTCATTTGCTTGTGTGGGTGTTGAACTTGACTATCTGAACTTAGATTGCTCATATCTCGATGTTCATTGTGTATATTGGCTTTATATGATTCATTTTGCTGCAGTAATTTAATAAGGCATGTTTTCTTCTGCAATCATTTCACAGATTTAGGTGTTAAGAAATCTGTGCTAAAAGAGTGATAATGTGGATCTAGATCCAGGTTGTTTTGGGGCTTGGCTTACGAGGTCAATACCTTCATGAGATATGTCCAGAAAACTAAATATCAGTAAATCATAAACAGAAATTAGCCTATTGTAATGATTGTTGTTTCACAGAAAGTTGTCTTTGGTGGCAATTGTTTGATTCAAATCTATCTAGCCAGAATTGTATGCCATTATTTCTTGTTAAGTTTTTTGACGCGATACTTCTGTTGCTTTGTTATTGGGGTTCCTTTTCGTAATATTTTTCTGGACTCATCATGAATTTCTTCGGTGTGTTATATTCGATGACATTTCTTCATCTCCATTGGTTTTTCATGTATGAATTTGCAATGCCGGAGCCTTTTGCTTTCTTTTTTTTTGCCTTTTTTTATTATCATTAATATTGTTCAAATATCTCCATTTGTTATTATTTATCAAAGCTATGCATGTCCTTTCACCATCAATTTTTGAGTGAGCACCTGAGTTGAAATAAGTTGCATTTGGAAGTAGATATGTTCCTTTATATAAATGATTTGGTGAAGAATAATCATTCAAAAAACCTTCGTATAATGTTGGTGTAGTGATTATTGGGGCTTGTTATGGTTGCCCAGTATATTTGACTGAGAGAGACATTATATCGTTGCAGTATTCAGAGTTGATATCATGTTGAATGCTGAAAACCGGAAATTTTTCTCAAACATAATGCTATAAATTTAAGATAGAGCAAATGTTATATGCACTTCATCGGCAAGTTGTCTTCCCAAAATCTACACCACTATTGGTTGTTAGCATAGCTCTTGATTATTAAAAAATTCTAGAATTATTCTTGGTTTTTCTCTTGAACTGAATGATTCTCCAAATTGTTTTCCAAAAATGAATCAATCCAGAATTATTCAATTATTCTAGAATTATACACATTTTATGATATATTCACGAGCTGCTCGCAGCTAATTTAAGAACTTTGTTGGGTTACAAATGGATGACACTATGTATTGTTGCTAGCAGTAATGTTTTTTACCATCATTTCCCTCACCTGTACTTATTTTTAAGTGAACAAGTTTACCCCATTTCAGTTTTATTATTTTTCTTGCTTATTCTTGATTAACCGATTTTTTTTTCCTGAACTTTTGATGAATGTGCAAGATTCTTTTCCTAATTTCGAATCATTACTTTTGGCCAAACTGTTCCCGGGTGCCAAACTTGTGATTATGGTTGTCAGGTGTAACCACAGCCATCTGGACATCTAGTCTGATCTTATTAACTGTTACTAATTGAAGTCGTGCCGATTTGTGGCGAGGACTCTTGGTCAATACCTTCATTGTGCAATCAGAGTCAGTATGTTTGTTTTCCTATCAGCTGCTTTAAAATAATAAGAATTACCCTGCAGGTTGCTGAACGGGCTCTATTCTTGTGGAACAATGACCATGTGATGAGTCTGGTAGCACAAAATCGGCAAGCTATCATGCCCCTTATCTTCCCAGCTTTAGAGAAGAACAGTCAGAGTCACTGGAATCAGGCAGTCCTGAATCTAACAATGAATGTCAGGAAGATGCTCTCTGAGATGGATGAGGAGCTATTTTTGGCTTGCCAAAGGAAGTTTGAGGAGGATGAAGAGAATCGAGTGGCAGTGGAGGAGAAAAGAAAGAAGGCCTGGGAACGTCTGGAGATTGCTGCCGCCTTTCAGCCAATGACTGGAAACACAGCCGTCCTTGTGAGACCTGTTATGGCCCCTGCAATTGCTGCTACTCTTACATAGTTATGAAGTGGCATGGGCAAGGAGAGACTAGGGTGGTCTAAAATACATTCAAAGTGCTCAGAGTAAGTTTTCCTAATATTTTTTTGTATTATGGTGTTTTATTGTAACTATGTGGGAATCCTTTGCTGCTCTGGAAGCAAGGCATGTTGTAATAGTCTTGGCACGTACTATCTCTATTGATGCATGTTTCGTCAAGAGCATGGTGCCAAATGCCCCCAATTCTCAGCTTGATGAGTTCTTTGATCACTGCTACCAAGATCGGCTCAATTCATGCAGGTGCCTCTCCATAATGGAATGCCATAGGGAGAGAATTGTAGTTTTTGGGTGCGGTTCTTTTTGATGGAGGTTGGTAACAAGCAACGGGCACTGGTATGCTTTTACCAGGCACGGTTTGATGGTTCCATTTCTTATTTTGTTAATGTGACTTGTGTTCATGTCCCCTTTTTTTTTTGACATTGTTACTTTTAAAATTGATTTAAGCAACGGGCACTGGTAATTCTCATAGCTGTAAATGCCATGAATACTTTTTCACTTTAACAGTAGAAGATGGATGATTCGGGAGGTTTTTGGAGAACAGTTGGTTGAGAGAAGGATACTGGCTATTCTGATTCTAGATGGGGTGTCGAGAAATAGGTTGTTGTAGGCTTTTCGACGGGGAGGGCGAGGGTGAAGCGCCAAAGACCTAAAGGCGTTGATGGGCAAAGAGGCTATCTGGCAGATTGAGGGTTGGCGGGTGTATCTTAGAGTGGCCTTGTTTATATAAAAGGTGGCTTGGAGGTGTTTATCGATCCGAGATGTTTTGGCGAGCAGGAGAGTCAGGGTCATCCTGATGTGCGAGGAGTGCATGGGCTTAGAGGAGACTATCAGCCATTCTCTACTTGTAGGTGTGGTAGTGGACGTCCGTTTTGGTGTGGAGTTGGAGGATCTTTTGGACCACTTGAGGCTGTTGGTAGGCTCATTGAGTATCGTGGAGAGAGGCATCATATGTATTTATATGATGTATTATATTTGGCTGAATCGAAATGCGTGCATCTTTGAGGATAGAAGAATCCCTCCGAGGGTCATGGTGGATAGAGCCACTCGTCATGCGACTAAGATTATTGTCACTACCCGAACATTTTCACCTAGATTGGCTAGGAACATCTAAGGTAACTTGCAGCTTTCTCTGAATTGAGCAATCTCACCTGTGGTTACGATTACCCTCGTTTCCAGCTTACACCAGAATTACGAGGCTTTCGTGCTCTCGTCTCACATGCTACCGTCATCATATTGCCATCATCGTGGATTAGCATATCCTGATAGACGGGTACACCAGATACTTGTTTGAGCAATCTGGTTGGCGCTCAAAGAAATTGCAGTATGTCAACCCCCATCATGCTGCAATCAAGAGTTCAGCTTTTAATAACAAAACCATCACCGTAAAGGAAACAACCGCAGCAAGGAGAATAGAGATGAATAGCAAGTGCTCTTATTCCCGTTAAATGCTTAAGAACCCCAGAAACTTTTCCTCCTCCCAATTCCACCCCCACCATTCCCATGGGAAAGCAGAGAGAGACTGTCCTTTTCCATCTAGAATACGTCGGCACCATAAATGCTCCCGTAATTATCCCAAAATTTTAAACTCTTATTATAAGTGGATTTTATATCATCAAAAATCCTTATTTATAGATGTCTTTTTATTTTTAATTTTTTCCGACTTGAAGATTTCACAAAGTCTTTATCTTTTAGTTTCCGGCTTTTCCCGAATATATCCCACAATACAGAGAGGGAGGGAACCAAGTCCGACCGTCATGTTGAAGGTACAGTAGATGCTGTCCGAGAATCAAGAAGACGTAGTCGCTCGCGAGAGCAATATATGGAAAGCCACTAGAAGATGTACAAGCACGCAACAGACGTAAGCAGCGCTGTTGATAGCACCGACACTGCATTCACAGCATTGTTGTCCAGAATGCTCATTCCTGAAATCTTGACCACTGTAGGTGCACGTTTTCCAACAACCTTCAAAGAAAAATATAAGAGAGTTACAGCACATTTGTCATAATTTGTATCAGCAGAAAATTTTAATAAGAACAGGCAGAAATAATCCGAATATTTTTACTCATTTGATGCAAACAAACAGCGTTGGCCTGCACAATTACATCACTGGGCATCAACATTGATTACAAGCCCATTGATGATAACCTGCACCTCAAGCAAATAAATGAATCTGGAACTATCAAATTTATGAACTCCTGCTGCAAGTCAATGACACGAGACTTTTTGGATAATTTAAAGCAAAAGCAAAGAAAAAAAAAGGGAGATAGAGAAAGGTGAATGCAAAAGGTGCAACTTCATGAATCTCGTGATCCCAGAGGTGGCTGATCAATATGACAAATCAGATTACTAGAGGCTTGGAGCAATTGAAAAACATAGCAAAGATGGTTTAGCAAAAAAAATCATGCAGTTTATTAGCTGATGGTTTAGCAGATTCCTTCTGAAGCGAACATTCAGGGGATCTGTTGCACGTCCATGTGATTTAGAAAGCAAAGCATACAAGAAACAAACATATAATGGTTATTGTTCCTACATTCTCTTTGATTAATAAATAAATTTGGTCATTTACGTCAAGCAATTTCCTGTTGGGTTGCTTAAAGGGAACTGATAACATCTTGTAAGAAAAAACGAGATAGTGATAAACGAAACTTTATGGGACATGGCTGATGTATTCATTTACCCTTTTCCTCAAGGTGCAATAACCACTGAACTGAAGCGTTGCTCCTAATAATGAATCAATCAAACTCCCACATAGACCAGCTGCTGCAGCGACTGGTATTACTAGCAGCTGCCTCCAGATGACATCATGAGCACATTCAACTGTAAGCAGTCCAACAATAACATAAGCAAGCCCGATAACAAAGCCAGCTGCTGCAGCTGCTAGAAGTCCTTCCACTGTGACACCACCATTTGTTCCCTTTCGGACAGTCTGCTCATACAGAGAGAAAAATGGTTTAAAGATGTTTCCACTGTTCTGAAAAAAATATAATATGATCCTAAGGTGCCATAAAATCATCAACACAAGGTATCTGGTTAGTAGTGAGACAACATCTTGGTGACTTCGTCAATGAGAAAAGCACGTCTTTGCATTGATTGTAAAGCAAGAAATTTCTAATATTGGAATCCTTAGGAGGTACCATTCAGCAGCATTCAAAGCCTTTTTATTACATTTTATTTTAGAAAACAGTTAGCGCAACCGTGGAATGCAAGCCAGGGGCAAAAAATCACATAATGCAAGGTGAGAATTCTGTTTTATGTTCCATTTCTAGGAGCTTTAATAGGGATTATTATTTGAAGAAAACTATAAGACTCCTATCAGGCAACTAGGAAAAGCAAAATTGCATCAGAATATTGATATTGGCACCCACTGAGAGATTGACATAAGGGTACTGCATGGCATTGTAGTAATTGGATCCAAATGCTAAGTGAAGTACACAATCCAGGTGATGAAATGCAGAGAAGATCAAAGATGGACATCATAATGCATGCCTCAACTGCTTTTTTATTCTTGCTCAATCGGTAGGGTACAGAAAGATGAGATCAAGACCTGCTTAATTGGGCATTACCACTTCGTAGAAGCTCATCTAACACCACTTGCCTTGTTTGAATTTTTGTTTGGCTTATTACCTGATCCTTGCTTTCCAGATCATCTGATGAGTCTTTTTGTACTATATTACCTTCAAAATGCAATTTTAACGACAATGAAGTAGGATGGCTGTTTGGGTCTACTCCCTTAATATCTGTCTACTTACCAGCAAAGTTTTCCAATGAGACTACTATTTTCAGCACTCTAAAGAATGAAGCTAACAAGTCTTCTGACAGTTTTGGGGTTAGGAGCTATCCGAGTTTCAAAATATTTTCCAACAAAACTCAGCGCACCTACCACACGGTAAGATTAGCATTCAGTGTTGGGGGATTGATAGCCTGTTTTACCTGAAAGGCTAAATTTAAAGAGCACACTAGCTGCTGGCAGGAAAATAATTTTTTGTCCCTACAAGTTGACCATTGCTTTGGATTTAGTGGGGGAGCTTATTTAGAGGTTAGGCTGGAGATATTGAAAAACCTTCCCATCGCTATGGTTCATGAACTAGGTCCAATTGGTATGGTATGGCCTTTTTCCCGCCAATCTCCTATTTCATCTACCTTAAGCATTGTCCATTCCATTCAATCCCGTAGGAAATTCTCACTTAATTTCAGATATTATACTCTATTTTTTTAGAGCCTCACATCTTGTATAGCTTGTTCTGCCTGGATGGAGCCTTCGCTTCGAACTATTGAATAAAGGACGTACTAGTTCGTGCAAACACCTAAAGTGACCTCATTTAAGTCCAATATTTGTTATCAGAACAAAAGAAGAAATATGGAGAGGCTTGGAGAGGGCCGTGGGGGAGGGAAAACTGAATACTCAACACATTCAACTATAAGATTGATTTATGACTTGAGAATATTATCTTAATAAGCTTGTAAGAAATGCTGTTTCATCATCTATGAAAAGAAAATGAGCATAAGAATGTAGAAGCTGCATTTGGCCTATCCCTGCGGCTTTAGAAAGCAGTGCAAAGGAAATGTAAACACTTAAAAATAACTACCATGTCCACCCCACTTGAGTACAATAGTATCATCTGACATTTGGCAAGCAAAAAAAGGATCGACAGAACAGGTATATGTTTGACACTCCTTTTAATTTAAATTCTATAATAAATAATTATTCATTATGAATCCTCAAAATGATTACGAACTATCTTTGTATTACAAGTATTGGTGGGTGTTTAACTACATAACTTTTAGCTGTTGGTCTTTTCAGTAATTTAGTTCTTCCAAATACCAAACTTCATGTCAATTTCTAGGGAACCAGGCGCTACATTAAGTGCAGACCGGAAAATTAAAAGCTTTTGTTGCCATAACAATGAATGTCCAGGTGAAAACTATGTGAGCATAAAGAATAGTACACCTGTTTAGTGGGAGAGAAAAAAATCTTGATGGTGGATGAGCCAAGAGAGGCCTGGTCATTTGATAAAAATGGTGTCCTTAAAGAAATAGTTAGTAAAATTGTTTGCTTATGTAAGTATTTCTATGTGAAAGGAAGACTTGCCCAGCTGATTATACTATGGATTTATTCATGATATCATTTTCCATCTAAAATATGAGCATGTTGTCATGTTGAAGAATGTTCATGTTATTGGAATGCATCAATAGGACAGACTATATAGAACTTCTGTTGACACTTAATTGTTCAAGGAAATTACTATTTTTGATTCAATTGCTAATCTTGGAGGGAGGAGAAAGAATAAGGAGGGTGAGGGTTGGCTGCAATAAACACACAATTCAGTTTGGCAAAAACATGATTTAGGTGATTGTATTGCTTCGTCTTTCATTCTTGAATATCCAGCTATCTGCATCGACACTTGCACAAAGGAATGGTAGTGAAGGTCCAGGGATCGTAGTTGGTTAGCATGAGCTTCTACAACAATACTAAAACTTCCACTTGATAGAGTCAACTTCCGACACACCTTCAACAGAGCTTACATGTGTTTGTTCCTGCACTTGCATAGCTGGCTGTATGCACATATGCAGTAGCTAATGTTTCATTTGTTGCTTGTCACTCTTTATTGGTTCCTATTGATATATATTGGTTGACTACAGTGTTGTATGCACTCTAGGCTGTACGTTAATATGCTTACATCACAGTTAGTCACACAATTATTTTATCCGCCATGCATTTCAAATATGTTATACCATTTTTTGTGGAGTTTACTGCGCTAGGGGTACTCTAGAACAACCAACACGTTAGTCTTTGATCTCCATGATTACGGGTCCATGTAGCTGGCAGTTGGGTATCCATTTCTAGACTTTTATGTTGCTTTACTTGACCTTCATAGCCTCCATGTTTCTATGCAATATCTTTTGGTTAATCCATGTGTTTTCAAAATGGTTTTTAGCAGTTGAATTCACAATTTTCTTGTAGATTTTGGATTCCGAGTACTCTTCTTTTTTTTTTTTTTTTTGCCTTTGACATGGTCCTTAAAGTATTGATATTTCCTAAAGTTCCCTACAAGTTCTTCAGTTTTTAGGTTGGTTTTCAAGACTGAGCAGGTTTTGTTCATCACTTTATGACATAAGCCAAAATTTGATAGCAAAAAAATACAAGCATCTAGGGATAATTTAAACATTGATCTGGACAGGGTATTATTTATAATGAACATCACTGTGCCCTGAGTGATGTTTTATCTCAAAAATTTGTTTCATGCATTCATCTCTTCCTCTAGTTCTTTCTTTAGGCTCAAATACAGCTCACTAGCAGTAGATGAAAAGTAGAGATGATGGAGATTGTGAATGGATGTATAGAGCAAGGGAATCTATTATGTGACAAGTGGATTCCTTTGACTATGCATCCTTGATTCCTAATAGTGTGACATTTGACTATCTCCAATTCATAATTTGTTCACTGTCAAGGTTTGAAACGCTGATTGTAGCATTGTACCATGCGTCGTGCCTCCTGTATCGTGCATTGTATTGATCCATACCAAATACACATGTTGATACAAATATAACGCTCATGCCAACAAACTGTGAATAGATACAGGGGGGGGACCACCCAACATACCATACCAATATCTAACCAGTACTCCCCTGTATTGCAAGATTTAAATCTTGTTTGCCATGCATGCTAATCTAGAATGTGATTTGAGGATAAAATGTACAACATTTGACTTTCTAGGGATTGGCAAATTGAACTACCACTCGGTGCTCATTTACTTGTTATATAATTATTTTTTAATGTTTTCATTGAAATATAAAATCTAAATTAGCAACTTATGTTTTAATTAGCAAATCTTGGTTTGATAAGCAAAACTAGCTCATTGTGCCATGATTTGCATTCTATCAGGGAGACGTTCGAGCTGACGAACATGGAGATAAACTTATCAACCCACTTCAGGGGTGTATAGATCCCATTACTTACATCACTGACCAAACGGCAGAACTAGAGCTGCATCATCTAGTTACTAGTAAGTAGATGACCAAAACAAAATTCTCGACTTGCTGCAATTAATGCTGATAAGTGTTGTACCCACATGTAACTAGCTAGATGAAGATGTTATATACATGTAACCAAATCAGGCTTTGCAGTCATTATTAGCCCATGACTTGATTCTTAAAATTCAGAGTTTCTTCTGAATAGCTAGTAAGAGACCTTGAGTTTTCTCTTCTTTTTTCGAGAATTTTCTCTCTGATGTTATAGGGCTACAATCCCCATTGTTTTTATAAATAGAAAATAGTGTCTTTCTTTAGTGCATTACTAAACATTACTAAGTTGTTTTAGTGCACTTACCTTGAAAGTTGTAATTAGTCGGGGCTGTGCATTACTAAGCATTCCAATTTCGGATGACCACGTGTCGCCATTGCAGCAGGCATAATGTCCGATGATACCACCAATAAGGCCAGTAATAAGAGCCGACTCTCGTGTGTCCAAGCACCTATCTTTCCCACCCGTCCTTTTTGCAACTAAAACTACCAAAATCGTTGCAATTGCACTATTAGCCAAAACCTGTACCCTGTAAACAGAATAAGGTTACTCAGAATAAACAATGTGACACAAATGGCCAAAACATCAATAAAATACAACAGATATCAAAATTTTATGCTGCACATCAAATGACAATTATTGAAATTCCCCAAGTCTTCAGAAATCAAAGCTTGTAATTGACATGAATTCAACACTTAATGTGGTCCACCACATAATGGTTTCCCAAGGCTTGGTTTTCTGTAAAGGTAAGAAGGTGGTTCATGAACAGTTTAATAAAGAGGACATCACCGAATCCACTGTTTAGATATTAACACATGAATTTTACTTGAAGGAAATCCAATAAATCTCTATGGTGACATGATATAAGTTTTTTTATTAAATAATCCTAACTACTAATTGAGATGATCTACAGATCAACCAGCTATTGAGTAGCAAAACCAACATATATATTCAAATTAAGTTTCTTTAGAACATGAAATCATAGTCAAGGATCACATTTATAATATTGGGCAAAGATGCATCCATGACACAAACAAATAAAATTTCCAGTTAAGATCAGAATATGAATTAATAAGCAAGAAACACATTTGAATTGAGCTTCTTTAGAACATGAAGTAATAGTTACATGAGGGAAACATTGTATCAGGCAAACCTATGTCGACGGCTCAAAGATAAAAAATATTTTCAGCTGAACTGCATATCAGAAAGTGAGTAGGCCATCTACATAACTAGATCAAAATATAAGAGAAATACTCAGTTAAATCTTATCATAATTACCACCTACTCAGGTTAGCTTTAGGAATTTTGTTTTCAACATCAATCCTAATTAAGGGCTACCTCCTCTATATAGTTAATCTTTTCTACATACTGTCCCAACAACTTTCGCACCTCAGATCATTGCTGCATAGACCCTAGCGAGAGATTATAAAGTTTGGTCAGTTTCTTTCTATCCAATCTTTGGCTGGAATTTGACTGGCCATATCAAAGAAAAAGGGTATATAAATAATTGCAGATGAGAAAACTAAGAACACGAGATATAAAGAAATCACCAAAAAGAGTATAGGGCAAAATTAGACAATATGGCTGGATATTTAAATCAAGAAATGAAGAAAACCTGCTGCCACGTTAATCTGGGGAAAAGAACAAGAAAATAAGCACGAAAGATAAAGTCCTGGAACTGTCCGTCATATAATAGTTTCCCTAAAAGATCTAGCAGAAAGGTCTACAGGTAAAGCTTCAAGTCAAGAAAAAGGAGAAGAGTGAAACAAAAGGGAATTGAAATTTGAACGGCGAAATCTCACCAGTTCCGTAGACCTCCTTCCTTGAAATCCTCCTCAATGGCCCTCTTCTTCTCTTCCCCTATCCTGGTGAGCTTGGAAGAGGTGAAGAAGAAAACAAGAAGCAGCGCTCCGAACCTACGTTGAAGTAAGTCGGAAGGATCAGAGCACAAACTCAGGGAGATTCTGTTCGATTCGATCCGATTCACAGACAAGATAATGGAGAAAGGGTCCAGAAAAGGGAATGGAATCGATCGGACCTGTAGTCAGCGGCGATGTGGATAACCATCACCAAAAACCCCGCGAGCGCCCCCGATCCATCGAGCGACCTGCGCTTGTAGGCTCTGGCAGCGATCAACAAGGAGAGCACCACGGAGACCACCGATCTAATCAAGAAACCCTCCATCATCTTTCCTCTCTCCACTCTCGAACCTATGGAGATTAGGGTTTGGGTTCGAATGGGGCTTTCAATCTCTCCCGGCGGCGGATGGGGATTGCTGGGAGAACTCGCCCGTCATGGCAGTTCCGCTTGAGGATTTTTTTTATGCGGGAACCGAAAAGATATTCCGCCAGTGCCGTCCCGGCCGAACGATTCTATGCGGACGCCAATATCGCCGAAAAGCGACGCGACGCTTACGGAAACGGGATCCCTTCGTTGGCCCAGACATTATCGCGGGTACCCGAACGAGCGAACGGAGCCATCCAGTTCCGGGGAGGCAAACTTTCCGGCTTGCCCGCCCACGAAACCAGAAAAGAACCTCTTCTTTTTTTTGGTACATCGCACTCTGTTTGGAAGTTTTCGGATAATAATAATTGTGCTTGCGGCTTCTTTCTGTTATTTATAATTCATAAAGTAGCCCTCGCCCGTTACACATACTTCTAACGTTTAACCCCAAATAATCCATTGGGGTTTTCTTTGTTTGCTCTTGGACTGGTTTGATCCATAGAAAAAGAAAGGAAAAAAAATAGGATCAACAGAAAAATACAGAGATGCTGAATATTTGATTTGATTGATATTTTTTACAAAAAAATAAAAAATAATTATTCTTTATAAAATTATTATTTGAATGTATATCTATTTTTTTTTGCGCATTCATTAAAAAATAAACAGCTTAAAATTAAAATGATTAAAATATCTTTATAAGTAGATATGTAAAAAAAAAAGTTACAAAGGTATACGAGCAAATAGTAACTTTATGAAAATATTCATGTGATTTCTCATATTTAGAAATGTGTGCATTCAAAAAAAATTGAGCCACATTGTCATTTTTTTTAAAAATTTTTTGAGTTTGTTAAGTTGGAATATTAGGTGATCCCTTTGTAATGCTATTCTCCATTTAATTTTGATATAATTATTATTATTGAATCTATGACATCTACATATTCTTCATCATTTTTAAAAGATTAAAGCATATCGAATTTAAATCAATTGTAGATGTTTAAATTAGTAAAATACTTTTTAGTGATTTACATGTTGAGATGAAAATTTTGTAAAAGCAACATGATTTACTCTATAAGAGTTGATATTAACATGAGACCACATGACATGATAATATTAATTTTTTTGTTACCTTTTTGTTATTAATGAATTATTTTTACTGAATTTTAATCATTTTTTATTATTTTTTTTAAGTATATACCCTTGTAAATATGCATAATTGCATGAATATTCTCACAAAGTTATTTACATATGTATTCTTATAAAGTTACTACCCGTAAGACTATTTCAGTCATTTTAAATTTAAATCATTTATTTTTTAACGACGTTAGATGGTATAAATATATATATAAAAAGAATAAAAAAAGTATACATGCAAAAGTATTTTACGAAAGTATACATGCAAATAGTAAATTTTCAAAAAATATTTATACCATTTTGTATATATTGGAGAGTATATATGCAAAAAACCAAAATCTATATAAAATATAAAAACTTCAATTTCCATAAGCTGCAAAGATGCTCTTAAGCTTTTAGATAGAATGAAGTAAGACTTTTCTATTTATTAAGGATATAATGGATATTTTACACAATTTTTCTAAAATAGTGGATGTTTGACCAAACATAAACCACTCTCGAATGTACCATTTTCTCATCACCAACCAAATATGCAAAAACTATTTCTCCAGACATTATATAACCAAACGTCGGCTTTCTAAAAAAAACATCCCAATAAGAGAAATTTTTCTCACGAACCAAACAATACAAGCCAATTCTTCTTTAAATACTTCTCTTTCACATGCCATACATCTCAACTATCATAACAATCATAGAAGTCTCCTATATTCGCATCACTTGCAATAGAGAATAATTTATAGTCTAAAAATAAATAAATAAAAAGTAAATGATCGAAGATAACATTTACCAAAAAAAAAATAAAATCAAAGATGATATTGAATGAATAAACATGACATATTCCCTCTTTTGATGAACATGTACAAAAATATCAAAACAAGAATTTATTCTTTAAATACCCACTGAAAGATGAAACTAACGTTGTACAGAGTCTTCCAATCATAGATTACTTCTCGGCATAGGCGGAAGAACATGCACAAAAATATCAAAATAAGAATTTAATCTTTAAATACCCACTGAAAGATGAAACTAATGTCATACAGAGTCTTCCGATCATAGATTACTTCTCGGCAATAGGATTCCTCTCTTCATCAATATCGACAACTAAAAGGCAATTTGGATCCAGGCCCTTTGGTCCTTCAGAGTAGAGTGGTGGAAGATAGGCCTTGTATGCCGGCAGATACCGTGATACAAAATCCAAAACCTGCAGGAATTTAGCTTTCATAAAAATGACAAAAGTTTATTCTATGAAACATAAGGAACCGGGTGGTGTGCATATGATAGAGGCAGACCTAATGAGGACAAGGACTGATATGAAGTTCATCTAAAAATGCTTGCACATTCCTTGGAAAACTCTCAAAAAATGCAGTTTGAAAACAGTCATACTTCTGGAGGTATGGACAGACATATTTTGAATTAATAGCAACACTCTCAACATGTGGCATAATTATATTAGCAACTACTTGTCAAATTCATGACCGTAAATGATCGGCGAATGCAGCATATAACGTATATATGCTGTATAGGTTCATATAATAAACTCGAGGATGGCATCACAGCCAACTCACAGACAAGTAATATCTCGATCAATTAAAACTAAATTTTAACCAAAATTCTTAAGCAACATTATGTTTGGGCTATGGAAAATCAAACATATATTATGGGGTTATAAAGAAGAGCAGAGGATGATAGAGATGAATGACTGCAACACCTCTTCATCAGACATGCCAGGTTTCCCATCCTCCCTCATGGCCACCTCTGCCTGAAATTCCATAAGAGAGATACATATTATGCTAAGAATTGCTACAATTGAATGTTTGAGATAGAAAGGTCATATATGATGTTCATATAATAATATAAACTGCTTATATATCATCACATTATGACGTTAACCTGCAAGCGCCATTGGTATACACAGTTGGGATCCTTAATCTTGATAATAATCCATGCCCCAACAAACTTGTCCCATGCATCAAAGTAGGCTTCAAGATTTTTATTTACCACTTCAAGCTGGAGAATAGCGAGGTTATTACAGTTAAAAATTATTAAAAAATCCACCGGGAAATTTTATTTTTTTATTTATTTTTCAATAAGAACTTGCCTGTGGATCAACTGCTTTCACAACTTCATTTGGAAGAGGTTTGAACCCAAGCATCCAACCTTCCAACAAAACAACCTAAATGACCAGAGCACAAAAAATACCAATAAGAATATGACATTTCAACTTGGTGGAAACTCTTCAACAATAATAATTGTTTCCATTCTTTTTTTTTTCAGGTTGGGGGGGTGGGGGTGGGGAGGGTTTAAGATTATTGACTTGATACTATTAATCTACAGTTGAAGGTCGCTTTACCTCCATAGGCCCTTCAACCTCTGGCCATGTTGAAGGGTCAGCTCTATCACCCCTCCCTCCATTAGCAGACTAAATACAAAGAAGAAGTCTAACATGAGCACCCAATATTTTTCGAGTGAAATATTTGAAGGCTTATCTTTTAAGCACACCTTATCATACCGTGGAAGCTTCATCTTCATACCTGAATGGTTTTAACATATTATGGATCATCATTTTCATTCCACTTGAAAAGTGTCTTTTGATTATATATAAAGAAAAATTATTCCATTCTTCCAATTTATAACAAAGCATACAATCCAAATTGCTGATGTTGATCGGCTGAAAACACAAATTAGACATATAGAGAAATGTCTGGTGATTCCTTGAAAAATCATACCTTTTTTTGTCAGCTTGCTTAAAGATGTAAGTGTATCAATTGAGAACTGCAGGTCATGGCTTCCCGCATTCCCACGAAACTGAAATGTGTGAACAGACGATATTCACAAAATGTTCATTGCAATCAAACTTCCATAAACGAAGATACTCCAAATTTGGGAGATTTATGACATCACAGCTGAATCATAGATTGTTCAATTACTGTAATATACACTCGGTGAATATTTTCAGCACCTCCAAGAGAGCATTTCCAGGATTTTGACTCCTTAGTTTAGCCTGAAACAAAATATTCACTCATCAGAATACAGAGAAAAATAAACAAGAGGGCAACCACTGTTCTAAATCTCTATATCCCTACCTGATCCTCCGCTGTCAAATAAAAATCGTCTATTGATAATGTTGCTGCATTCCTGAGAGATATTTAACATAAACACACCATCATATCATATTTGTGAATCCATAAAGAATACTAACATTCGTCAAGCGGGGAAGAAGGGATGTCATAATTGGTTGAATAAGACAAAAAGACCTGCTGAATCTGAATCAGGTATTTACTCTAAAGGTTATGATAGTTATTATATACAGAAAGTATCATCAGCAAGCAGATTATATTTCTGGCTCCTCATTATCAGCAACCATACCTACCAGATCGCCGGAAAAGATGATCAAGAGCAAAAACAAGAGTTGTTTTTCCACTACCTTGAGGAGCACTTACACCAATCTGCAAAGCATAGAAAGTCAATGTTATTTCATAGGGTCCTAGATTCTTCTTCTTCCTTTATATTCATAAATACAACTACTCCAAAAACTTCCAATAAGTTATATTCGATGTCACAAAATCAATATCTTGTTCACAAAAGTATGATGTCCCGCTCAAGGTTCAAATCTCAAACCAGGAAATGAAGTTGAAGAAAACTCATTCAACATAGATTTTACTCAATAAAGAGGGACAATAGAAGCTACTACCAAGCTGTAATCACAGTCGGAGAGCATACACGTACCACTAGAGGTGGGATCTCATCTCCATCATTAAATTTGGACCTATGGCGCGAAATCTGATCTTCACACCAGAGGAACACCGGAACGTAGAAATGATATATTCGTGCCTTCTCAGGAGCTGACAAATTAAGGTCGTTCAACCGGAACAACTGACACAAGCCAAAACCAATCTGTAACCACCTGTCGATGGACTCAGCTACAGTCTCAGCAGTAAAACCCAATTTTTCGATCAGAGGACCCGAGCATATGAACTCAAAGAGGTCATCAACAGAGGCAACAAGAGTAGGAGATGTAGGAAATGCCGAATAAAACTTCGCAGGTCCTTGCCCATTGCTTGCACTGGTGATGAAGTCCCTGTGGGTGGTAGAGGGAAAAACTACCATACAGAAGAAGGAAAATGTTTTAGCTCAGAATTCTAAATAAAGTTTCAATTCATTAGCACTATAATCCAATATGTACCCAACCAAACCAAGCAGAACAGCCACCTAGCAATCTATTGAGACAACCATTGTGATTAAAAGCACAGAAATCTAATTAACAATATATATATATATATATATATATATATATATATATATATATATATATATCTCGAAACCCAATAATATATTATCGGAAAGCATTTTATGAACATTAGTTTAAGCCTATCATTTATATATATTGCAATTTCGATACCCGAAACCTTCCCAAGAAGAACAAAAAAATCTTCTCAAAATAAAATGATGCAATGACCAGAGAGGAAAAGAAAAGAAAAGCAAGCAGGATTAACAGCAAGACAGAAGCCCTATTGATCGTTAGATCTCCAGAAATTTACGTGCAAGCACCGGCCATGAGGCAGCAAAACAAAAGATAAAAACAGCAGATTTGATAAGAACGAAGAAAGATAAAACTAGAAGCCTAAATAGTAATCCTCGCTAAAAGATTCATAGCAGTTTCTTGGGAAAGGAAGGGGGGGAAGTCTCTTTTGAGCACATCTCCTCTTGTATTGGAAGTGGGGTTCGTTTCTGACCTGGTTTAGGATCGAGGCCTCGAAGGCAGAAAGGCGAATTCTTGTGCAGAGATGAGATAAGATGAGAGGGAGACGACGACGAAAAATGGGAGGAGGAACGGAACCCGTGGGAAGGAGAGAGGGCGGCAGCCGGCCATGGCGAAGGCTGGGACAGCGCGCTCAGAACCCTCATCCCGACGCTGGCGGTGAGGGAAGACGCGTGCAAGAGCTCCCCTATCCGAGCAGAGGCGCATCACTAGTTGTGGGTGATGCTCTCCAGGCTCCAGCTCTATCCAATTACCCGATTGCCCCCTTTCTTCCATTCTTTTCCGCCCGTCACCAATGAAATTATCCCTTTATAGAAATTTGAACTGGGCCCGGCAGTCGGATGCCGGGACTGGTTCGCCCTTGACGCGCGCAAAAAAAAAAACCACATTACTCCTTCCCTTTTTTTTTTTTTATTATTTATTTTTTTATTTTTTTATTTTCAAGACGGATAATTCATACAATTCTAATACAAACACATCTAAACAAAATCGAAAAATAATACATCTTCGAGTGCTCTAGGCATCTTACTTTTTCCGACCCGCAGAGCACCTTCAGAATGATTGGCCACATGGCACATACGAAGCCACCCAATCTGCGGCTCCATTGACCTGACCTTTCTGTATACATGCTTGGCCTGAAACACTACGCCACCACTAACCATTGTCCGAATATCTCAAAGCAGGGGGTGACACGCACACACCGCCAGTGCCTTCCTAGATTCAATCGATAACTGTTGCCGAGTCACCCTCAAGCATAACTGCTTTGGCTTGCAGCACACGCCGAGCATGGCCTAACCCGGCCCATGCCACCTTTAGCTCAGCTTCCAATACCGAGGTGTCAAAGATCTGACAACCACCAGTAACAAACCACTCTGAAGTCCGGGCCTCCGATGATGAAGCCAACGCCAACCCGAACCCTTTTTGAAGATGCATATTATTACATAAAAGTCTCTCATGTTAAGTTTGACTATTTTGATCCTAGTGACAAAATATGAAGAAAACCAAGATTGGAGGAAACATGCTCTGTGCCTTGTTGTTGTATTGATGTATGCTTTATCTATATATATAAGAGTTTGAAATAATCAATGACTACAATTAAGGACTAACAAAAGGAAGGAGCAAAAGAAAGAAAGAGTTAAATAAGGAAAACAAAAAGTCCTTGCTTGCTGCTAGCCAGTCAGCCTGTCATACATTAAGAAATAATCAATGGTTGTAATTAAGGACTAAAGAAAGAAAAGAGCAAAAGAAAGAAAAAGCTAAGTAAGAAAAATAGCTAATCCTTGCTTGCTGCTAGCCTGTCATACGTTAAGACTCCCCCTCAAGGTGGAGTGTGTATGTTATGCACACCCAGCTTGCAGATGAGAAAATTAAACTGATCGGAACCTAATGGTTTTGTGAAAAGATCACCAATCTGATGCTGAGAAGAAACATGAAGAGTGCAAATGAAACCAGCTTGCAATTTTTCATGAATGAGATGACAGTCAATTTCTATATGTTTGGTTCGTTCGTGGAAGACGGGATTTGCACCAATGTGCAAAACAGCTTGGTTGTCCCAAAATAAGAGAGCAGGTTGGGGATGTTGTATCTGTAAAGTTTGTAGAACAGTTAACAACTAAGTATGTTCGCAACAAGTGGAAGCCATTGCACGATACTTAGCTTCTGTCGAAGAACGAAGGACAATACTTTGTTTCTTTGATTTCTAAGAAATAGGAGAATCACCAAGGAAGATGTAGTATCTGGTGACAGATAGGTGAGTATTAGGACAACCAGCCCAATTTGAGTCACAAAAAGCCTTCAAATGTAGAGGAGAATATGAAGGAAAAAATATTCCTTGACTCGGGGTCCCTTTGATATAACGAATAACCTATGTAGCTGCATCCATGTGAGGTTGACGAGGGCTATCCATAAATTGACTGAGAATTTGAATAGCATAGGATAGGTCCGGGCAAGTAACCGTGAGATACAGTAAACGTCCAATTAGTCAGCGATAACTTGTGGGATCATCCAGAGAAGGGCCATCTGTCTTGGTGAGCTTCAGATTTTGAACCATAGGAAAAGTGATGGGTTTGGAGCCAAGAAGACCACTATCTACAACAATTTCTAGAGCATTCTTGTGCTGGCATAAAGAAATTCCTTTGGAAGTACAAGCTACTTCTAAGTCCAAAAAATATTTGAGAGGACCCAGATTTTTAATCTTAAAATGACGATGAATAAAGTGTTGGGAACCCGCCCATGCCGCAGAAAAATCAGATAAGAAGAATGTAGCGGAAGGGGCATGCGCGGGATCAGCGTTCATCGCATGAACGTATTTCAAAACGATGTTCGTAGATAGATTAGGATTAAATTTTTTTAAAACCATTAGGAAGATCAGATCTTCACCTTGTGCGGGTAGATGATCACCGCAAACTGATGATCATGGTTTTGGATGAAGGCTCGCCTGAAGCCGCACACGCGTCCGGCCTCTATGGGTATCCACACGAGGCAGAGGACCAATCCTAACACTCGAATCTCCCCAGGGTGCTAGCTCCCTTGCAGAGATTTATTTTGATGGCTGAAGTTCTCACTTTGAATCAACTCTTGATTGCCTTAGGAAGGAGGAAGAGGAAGAAGGATCTAGGGAAAAAGAACCAAAGGCTAGATGCAGCCTTTTCTTTCCCCTGCATTGGAAGAAGGAAGGGAGGAGGGAGAAGGCCGCCAACACCTCTTTTTCTTTCTCCTCGCTTGCGGCTGAACCAAGGAAAGGGAGAGGGGCTCACGGTTGGAAAGGAAGAGGGCTTCAATGCCCTAGGTGCCGCCCACACTTCCCCTTATAAAGCATGCAGAGCTCCTACAAATTAGGAGCTCCTTGATGTTTTTCCAAGAGGGGCGCCAGCCCCTCTTGTTTGCCGCACCAAGGAAAAACAAGAGGGGTGTACGCCCCTCCCTCTTGATTAACCTAGTCCTCCTCTAAGGAGGACTAGGATGCCCTCACATGGTCAAGTCCTAATCTAATTAGGCTTTGATCTAAGTGTGAACCAATTTGGTTTTAATTCTATGCAAGTCCTAATCCAATTAGAACTTAAATGAATCATGACTCAATTGAACTCTTCAATATCCTAATCCAATTAGGAGTCATGTTAATTCATTAGATTAATAATTAATTAGGACTTAAGAAATTCTAATCCAATTAGAACTTGTACAATTTTAGTCCTAATTCAATTAGGATTCTGATTTGAACCCGAAGTCCTAATCTAATTAGGACTCTGGGAATCCTACTCTAAGTAGGACTCTAATTTGAATTCGAAATCCTAATTCAGTTAGGACTCTAGGAATCCTACTCCAAGTAGGACTCACAGTCCTAATCTAATTAGGACTCTAGGAATCCTACTCCAAGTAGGATTCGCGTTTAAGTCCAATTAATTAAATCCCATTGTTCATTCTTCAACTAATTATCAATCAAATTGATTACTCGTGATTCATAATCACAATTCAACCATCGGATCAGTCAATACCTTTAATGTGTGTGACCCCATAGGTTCTATTCTGTCTGGTAGTGAGATATATTGCGATCTCCATCACAATATCATTGAAAATTCCTTTCAATGGGTTGGAACGATTCCAACTCAACTCATCAGGGATCATCGATCATCGATCATCGAGATAGTCCCCGTGAGTCTCACTATCCACTAGTGACACCTAGCAGCATGTAGTGGCTTCCCAGCAGAATGGAATGATGAACCTCTAGGTGCAGTTATCATATGATACAGTCCTTTGTACCACCTATCATCGTTCGGTACCAGAAAAGGAGTCGACAAGTCTATGCCAATGCCAAGAGAAAGTTGCTCCTGCTACTAAGGAAAGGACTCTAAGAGACTGACAAATAGTCAGTCGGCGGAACGGGAGGCTTTAGAGATTCTGTTCGAAGCCGCACCTCGTGGATCCCTACAGGACGGAGGTCATGGACAACTCGTCAAACCCCATCGTCTGTCATATGTCAAGATTTATTCGACTTAAGTTCGAGAGTTGAGAACTCTTTCTCCACTGTGCATACTGCCCCAACCGAGGTCTTACGAACTTAGTCTTATAAATCACATAAAATCACTCCTTATCTATCAAGGTCGATAGATTCCATGTAGGTGCATACCCTACTCCTACAGTGAACCTACTGCAGCCAATCTACACTACAAGGTCCCATATGTCTAGAGGCCATGTATATGTGCAATCAAACTACAATAACCTCACTGTGAGTAGCCGAAGTACCGCAGGTCAAAGGACCAGTCACACTACTGCAACATCAAGCTAGTCACTGATGAGTAGATAGACATCCAAGTGACTTCTTGTATTGGTCACGCTTAGTACCCTTGTTCTCTAACAAGCACATGTATTATCACTTCAGTGTCCCCACACTGTGGACTCGAATCTCGTCCATCCATAAGGAAAGCGATGTATGCACTGATCTCATTGGATCGATCACCATCCTCGTGATGATCCATCGATCAGGAGCATTTAGAAATTAATCACCAATGATACATGGCTCAAATTCTCAACTCTTGAGAATATGAATCATCATCTTATTAATTCCTTGGACGATTCATAGACACATAAACAATATGAATAAAAACGATGCCTATTTATTATTCAATAATAATAAAATCAAGTACAAAATTATGTTCCAGAATTAATAATGTGTCAGCCAGATTGGCTTATAGGGCATACATCTAACATAAAGGCTTTGAGGTCAGCAATAAAAGCGTTATCATTGCTGGCGATGATAATATCGTCGACATAAATAAAGAGAGCTGTAAAAGAAGTACCATGTACCCATGCAAAAAGAGAATGATCACATGATGCTTGTGACGAGAGTACAAAAGTGCGATTTACATGCTGCTTAAATTAGTATTACTACTAACATATCACAATAAAATCGCTGAGTTAATATTATATTTTTGTTGGATGCAGGTGATCATAAATTAGAGTTAAGATGCATATTTGGTATAGATTGGATGATGCATGATCCTGAACCTGATCATGCTGGAGCATAATTGAATTTGGTCAAGTACACTTGCACTTGAGCGACACTTGGCAGCCATCCGGAGGCAACGCATAATGGATCTGCCCAGGGTCTAGTTTCATCATCCGAGAGGATCCAAAAGCCCGTGGGGTTCATAGTAGCGGATCCGTGATCTGATCTCTTGCGTCCCTTGCTTCCGCTCATCCAAATTTCATCCGCCCGTCTCACGCGCCTCCCAGCCGTCCGCGAAGCATCCACCCAGCATCCCGCATCCTCCTCTTTCCCCATTTCAAAGGCTTCTAGAGTTCATGATTCATTCATCCCCACCGTCACCCCGGCATCATCCGAATCTCAGCATCCCGAGCCCAACATCCGGCCGTCCGTGGCGATTCTCCTGCGTCCAATTCCTTGCAATCTTCCATTTCCGCACCTCAACCTCCTTCCAACAAAATCCCAGCCTCCTCAGATCCCGTCCGCATTCATAATGCATCCTGCGAGCCTCCTGTGAAGCTTCCCAGCGTCCGCATCCAGCGCATCCAAATTTCATCCTGCGGCTAGCTTCCAAATCCGCATCATTCCGTGATTTGCCTCCTCCAGCGATGCATCCATTCCGTCCGTTCCCTCCAAATCAGCTTCCGGATTAGCAATCCATCAGTCCGCTTCTTCCGCGTCCGCAACATTCAGAGTTCACGATCTTCCCAGCGTCTGCATCGATCCATCCATCCGTTCATGGCACATCCTAGCATCACAACAGGCTCAGCATTCGCGATCTCATCCTAGCCATCCACGCCCATTCCCCTGCGAGCATTAGCGCTCTCACGAACTATATGAGGGGCTCTCTCGGCTGGGAAAGGGGGAGTTCTCATTCTAAAAAAAAATAGAGGAGGGAAGAAAAAGAGAAACAGGGGATGCCCTGTTTCCGAAAAGAAAAAAGAAAAAAAAAGAGGCTGATGTTTGGAATGAGTGGCTGATATCTTAGGAAGGGTGATGGAGGAACCTTTGATGTATTGCTCTTTGAAGTAAACTCTGAACTTTTGCTTTCAATGATTTATATCTATTGATATGTTCTTGATCCATGCATAGTTATTTCGTAGATAGTTCTTTAATGGCTTATGTCTATTGATATATGGATTACTTTAGTATTTGATTCGTCGTAGATGTAGTAAGCACGATGAATGCTTAAAAGTTGAGTTTATATGTTCATGAAACATATTTTTGATTAGATCTATCTTACCATTAGTCTTTAATCAAGAACCATAGAGTTTATTTCTTGGATGCAATATCATTAAGAAGGATTCCAGGTCCCTACCATCTCTATTTTATTGAACTTTGTTTATTTATCTATTATTCTCTGCTTTTAATTTCTGAAAATCAACTGAAAATTACATCTAAAAATTATGCTAATAATCCATAGATCGTTTCCTGAGGAATCGGTCTCGGACTTTCGAGTTATACTACTTGTGCGATTCTCCTGTACTTGGGAGAGCAGTTTTGCAACGCATCAGCTTGTATAAAGCCATGCTCTTGAAGAGTGCTGGAGAACTTAAAGAACCATTACCGAGAGGCTTGTTTCAAGCCATAAAGGGATTTGTTGAGCCAACACACCTGATGCTCCCTCTGAATAAAGAAACCCGGTGGAAGGGACATGTATACTTCGTCATGGAGGTCATCAAGAAGGAAGGCGTTGTTGACATCAAGTTGGTGCAACTCCCAATTCTTGATCGCTGCTACAGTCAGAAGACACTGAACAGTAGTTAATTTAGCTACAGAGAAAATGTGTTGTGGTATTCAAAACCTTCTTGTTGAGTATAAATTTTGGCCACTAAGCAAGCTTTGTAACACTCGATAGTGCCATCAGATTTGTACTTGATTTTATAATCTACTAGCATCCGACTGGATGATTGTTAGGAGGAAGAGTAGTGATTGTCCAAGTATTATTCTCCTCAAGTGCTCGAATCTCAGTAGCCATGGCATCATGCCAGTGAGCATATTTAATAGCCTGCTGAAAGGTGCGATGTTCGATATGGGAAGATATAGCTAAAGCAAAAGCACAGTGAATGGGAGACAAACGATCATAAGAGAGTGATAAAGAAAGATTATGAGGAGTACCTGACTGTTGGAGACCCAACTACATAGTGGATGATTGGGAACATTTAGGAGATGACGCCAGATGGCAATGATAGTCCTGCAAGTATCCTGGTTGCCGTGGCCTTGAAGATCGCTTTAGGTTGGAAAGGTGCGGTGGCAGGGTTGAAGGAGCAGTGGTGGCCTGGGTGGAGGCGAGGAGGAAGTTGGCACGTGTTCAGAAATGGAGCGAGGAAGCACAATTGAAGTTTCAGGAGAATGATTGTGGTAGGAAAATATTGTTTCATGGAAAATAACGTCCCAAGAAATGAATATTGCATGAGTGTCAAGGTCAAGGATTTTGTAATCTTTGACACCATATGGGTAACCTAAGAAAAGACCACGCCTAGCATGGGCATCAAACTTAGAACGATTGGTAGCATTAGTGGAAGCATAACACAAGCATCCAAAAATGAGCAAATGGGAATATGATGGCTTGGAAGAAAAAAGAAATTTATAAGGAGACTTGCCTAAGAGAAGTGGAGTTGGGAGGCGATTCATAAGGTAGGTGGCTGTAAGTACGCAATCTCCTCAAAATTGAAGAGGGAGGCTAGCTTGGAAACGGAGTGCACGAGCAACATTGAGTATGTGTGGGTATTTGAGTTCAACAACTCCATTTTGTTGGGATGTGTTGACGCAACTCCATTGATGAATAACTCCCTTTTCAGCAAAGAAATCTTGCATGTCAAATTCAAAGCCATTATCACTGCGCACTTGTTTAATATTTGCATTGACTTAAGTAGAGATAAGTGAAAAAAAAGGTTGAATGAGAGAGCAGGTTTCATACTTGGTGCGCATGAGATAGACCCATGTGCAACGTGTAAAATCATCTATAAAACTTTAAAAAAAATATTGAGAACCATCACGAGAAACCATAGAAAATGGTCCCCAAATATCAATATGAATGAAGTCAAATGCATGTTTCGATTTGATATAACTAAGTGAAAAAGACAAACAATGTTATTTTGCAAGAGGGCAAACGGTACAATGATTATTTGAAGAGAGGGAAATACTAGAAACAGAACATGCTACTAATTCTAAGCAAGAAAAAGAAGGGTGTCCAAGATAATAGTGCCATAGATCTGGAGAAGTGACAACCACAGAAGCTGCAACAGCAGGCGAGCCAACCGGATCATGTAGTGTTAGGACCGTAGGTGCTGCCATCTCACTAAAACCTGCAGATGATGGTGAAGGCTTAACCATGGTCTTTAAACCGACCATCCCAAATGCCCCTCCGGCGTTCGATTGCGACTTGGCCCACATCGGCCTCTGCCGCGGGCAAGCCTTGCTGACTTGGCCCACACCGTCCTCTGCCAACAATTCCTCCCAGCAAGCGAGCCCTGCTGATTTGGCCCACACTGGCCTTCGCCAATATTTTTTCCTCTCCAGCAAGGGAGTTTTTTTTTTAATCGCTTATCCTGGGAATCGAACCTGTGTCGCTGGCTCTGATACCATTGTTAGGACCGTAGGCGCTGCCATCTCACTAAAACCCGCAGGTGATGGTGAAGGCTTAACCATGGTCTTTAAACCGACCATCCCAAATGCCTCTCCGGCGTTCGATTGCGACTTGGCCCACACCGGCCTCCGCGCGGACGAGCCTTACTGACTTGGCCCACATCGGCCTCCGCCAACATGTAGCAGGTGATATAGCCCAGCGTATTTCTTACCCATCCCAATTGTCCTCCATGTGGAAGGGTCCTATATAAAATAATAGTCAAGCAAGAATATAAGGCAACATGAAAAGAATGAACAAGCTTACTTGCATAAATAAGATTAAATGAGAAGAAAGGTACGACAAGAACATCATGTAAAATAAGAGAATTTATGAGGTGTACAGTTTCATGTGGGTGACAGAAGCAACATCACCATTGGGCAATTTGATAGTAGCTTGAAGAGCCGAAGTGATGGAAGTGAGGCAAGTGACGGATCCGACCATGTGGTCGGTCGCGCTTTGTGTCAATAATCCAAAAAATTTTATGTGTAGAGAATGATGCAAAACAAAGGAATGTACCTGCAAGATTAGATGTAGGCTGAGATTGTGAGGATAATATGTTACTTGCATGATTGGCCGAGGCTTGAGAGAGAGAAGGGCTCTTGATAGGAGCAAGAAGTTGCTAACACTGTTCTTGGATAATCGGCAGTTGTGAAGCATCAGAAGGATAGGCCCTGGTGGCTACCTAGTTGGCCGAGCGTTGAGAATTAATCTTGGTGTGATAGCCTGGAGGGTACCCATGAAGTTTGTAGCATTTATCAATAGTGTGTTTAACGATGTTGCAATGAGAGCATGTTGGATGCTCACGACGAAAAAAGTTGGAGCTATTTTTCTTGACGTTTGACCGAGGAGGTTGTTGAGCAGTATGTGTCTTGCTGACCAAGGCAGTGGATTTAAGGTCGAGGGACGGTGTAACAGTGATATCTCGTTGTTTTTCTTCTTGAATAATGAGGGCAAAGACTTCATTAATGGGCGGCAAGGGGTCCATAAGAAGAATCTGACCTTATATTAGAGAAAGAGTCATTGAGACCCATTAAAAAATGGAGAACATACTCCTATTGTTGGTAATCGACCAATTGCTTGAAAGCGCCACATGAACAATCGGGTAGAGGTCAAAAGTTGAGCAACTCATCCCAATAGCTTTTGAGTTTGGTGAAATAGGTACTTACAGAATTTTGATTTTGAGTAAGAGAGGAAATTGCTTTCTTTAGTTGAAAAATGCGAGGACCATTGCTATGGGGAGAACCGGTCTTTGAGATCAAGCCACATGTCACGAGCATTGTCGATGTAGATCACGCTAGCACTCAGGTCTTTGGAGATAGAATTGATGATCCAAGAGAGGACCATGTGGTTGCAACGAACCCATGACATATACAGGGATCAGTCGGGCTTGGCTTGGGAAGAGACCCATCAATGAACTCTATTTTGTGCTTGGCTCTTAATGCCATATAAATGGAACAGCTCTAGGTGGGGTAGTTATCACCATCAAGGGGTTGCAAGACCAATATGGTGCCTGGGCTATCACCATCATGGAGAAAATATGGGCTGGAATGATCAGCAGCTGTATGGAGCATGGAAGAAGAGGCACTCGAGATAGAACTCAAAGATGATGCCATGAAAAAAAAAATAAAATTGCTCTGATACCATGACAAAATATGAAGAAAACCAAGATTGGAGGAAAGATGCTCCGTGCCTTGTTATTGTATTGTTGTATGCTTGTCTATATATACAAGAATTTGAAATAATCAATGGCTACAATTAAGGACTAGCAAAAAGAAGGAGCAAAGAAAGAAAGAGCTAAATAGGGAAAACAACTAGTCCTTGTTTGCTGCTAGCCTGTCATACATTAAGAAATAATCAATGGTTGCAATTAAGGACTAAAGAAAGAAAAGAGTAAAAGAAAAAAGAGCTAAATAAGGAAAATAGCTAATCCTTACTTGCTGCTAGCCTGTCATACGTTAAGACCTAGCGCCATGAATGTAGAGTTCGGATTTACAAGAAAATTCTTCATGGTAAGTTTGCATCCAACCCAACATTTGAGTGCCGGTACTAATTCGAACCCTACATTAGAGAAAAAATACGGTATATAAAACCCTTATAAAAGATAGATATCTCATTAAGAACTTCTTGTATAAGTTCCAACTTGTGCAGCTTTCTCGGATAAGGTGTTTTGAGAACTAATAGATGACGACAAACACAGAGACAATATTGTAGTCAATGAAAGAATTCAAATGGTTCTAATAGAGGATAAAATGGATCGTCCTGCTCAGGACAGGGGATCATCCCATTCCGACCGAGGCAGACCTCAGCACCGACTAGGCCAGACCTCGTCCCGCTAAGAGCCAGTCCGAGCTAGAATTTCACCAAAGGACCGGCCGACCTCGTCCAGCTCTCTCCACTACTATGACCTGCAGCAACCTTCTCCAACAACGCGCCCCGACCTAAGCTTGGGGCACCAAGCATCTCCGATGACGTGCCCCGACCTGAGCTCGGGGTGCCAAGCATCTCCGACGACGCGCCCCGACCTGAGCTCCGAGCACCAAGCATCTTCGACGATGCTTCCTGGCCCTAGCTCGGGGCGCTATCAAACAAACCTCAAGAGTTGGAAAGGTTGGGGCCGACCTCGCTAAACATACTAATCGACCGCAGGTAACAGCGCCTCGATCTAAGTGAAAGCATCCTCTAGAGTCAACTAAGAACAGAGTCCACCGAGCCGACCTCACCGAACATATGTCGCGGCCCCCAAGTCGGCCCGACCTTAGTGCTCATCAAGCTGACTTCATCACATAAATGTTACGGCCTCCAAGCGAGCCCAACCTCGCCCACGGCCACATCCACATGCGCACCTACGCGCGCCCCTACGTCCGCATACGTGGTCGTACATTACAACCTCACCGTGCCATGCTTTACTTGTTGGCCACTCCACATGTCGACTAGGGCCATACCTTGCTGCCAAGAATCATATGCTGCCACCTCTATCAACGCCATGTCGTTCACAAGAACGGCCTACACCATGTGCCTCAAGCAAGCTCTGGCTGCATGCCACCTGGCCAAATGCCATCTCCTCTCATGATGAGGGCGGGCCATACCTCCGCCATCTGGGCACCTCCACGGGGACTATAAATAGCCACATTAGGTAACGCCTAAGGACCTTTTTTTCTCTGGCTGGACCAGCCAACAAATACTCCACGCTAACTTAGCCATTAGAGGTCCTCAACAGAAACGTCGGTGAGGCTTTATGCAGGTCCGCCGGCGCGCAGGAAACAACGTCCTTTCTCCATCCCGATCGGTAGCTCTCTCGACTCCTCCAGCGTGGTCACCCTCGGGCTAAATTTGAACCACAACATCTGGCACTAGAAGGAGGGCCTGAGTCATGATCATGAGATTGAGGAGCCACGGAGCTTCAAATACATCGAGGAGCCAGACACCAACTCTCGGTAACTCGCTTCAAAGTCCACCCCCTGCAGCACCTGCACCGGCAGACCAAACTTCTCAGGTCTAACAGTTTAATTTGCTCATCTAACAAGTCCAAATGTTTGTTGCGGCCATTCAAGGCCTACAACAAACGGTAGCCTAGTCTACACTTCCTCTTCGTGGGCGTGAGCCCTCAGGACAGTGCTCGCAACATTACTCCCCTACCATGCGGCATATGACAGTCGACAAAAGGGAATACGATCGACCAAGGAGTAGATCTCCCCGGCTTAAGAGAAATTTTCCTTGGCCCAAGAGCTCGACTCATCCGAGATCTCTTCAGAAGTTCGGAAATACACTCCCCTCACCTCTACCCGAGCCGAGATTCTTATGGAAATCGAGGGTCAAGCTTACATTCGACCACCACCGAGGATGCGACTGTCTGAGTTGTGGAAGCGCTCGGGCAAATATTGCCGCTTCCACAAAGATCACGACCATGATACAGAGGATTGCTACCAACTTCGTGATGAGATCGAGGCACTTATCCGCAAGCCAGTTTGTTTATGCTTAAGTTGACCGGGGGGAAGCCCGAGGAACAGAGCCGCACGAGGGGCAGAACGACAACTGCCCCATTGCAGGCACCATCAACGCCATAGCCATATATTCTACATGTTGGCGGCTCCTCGACCTCGGAGGGCAGTGGCAAAGGCCTCATCCCCACCAGCCCAATCTAGCGGCCTGAGGCTCACAAGCTGCCACCCCTGGACGGGACTTTAGCTCCTCCAGGTTGGAACTCTGATCTCAAAAATATATTATCATTAGAAATTATCTTTTAGCCTTTTTTAAATATCTCTAAAATGCCTTAATGGATTCGACACTATTTGGTTGTTTCCACGGTACGAGCCCACAACTATGACATAACGACACCAAATATTATCGATAACACACCCCGACCCGAGCTCGGAACGCCCTGCGTTGTATCGATCATGAGCCAAAGAGCTCTTACGACCGCAGGAGTATTCGAGCCATTTCGACGACATTCGACGTCATTTTGAACGACATTCAATGCCATTCGACAATATCGGCGACGATGCGCGCCAGCCAAGTTTGGGGCACCCTGCGTTGTATCGATCGCGAGCCAAAGAGCTTCCGCGACCGTAGGTATTAAGAGCCGAAGAGGCCCATCTACGATGAATGCACCCCGACCAAGTTCGGGGCGCCCTCTTCGACGACGTGCCCTGACCCGAGCTCAAGGTGCCAAGTATTCTTCGACGATGCACCCCAACTCAAGCTCGGAGAACCAAGTATTCTTTGACAACGCGCCCCGACCTAAGTTCGGGGCGCTCTATGTTGTGTCGATCGCGAGCCAAAGAGCTCCCGCGATCGTAGGCATTAAGAGCTGAAAAGGCCCATCGATTGTGAGTCAATAAGACTCCCTTGACCTTAGGAAAAATATATGAAGGTGATCCGACCTCGGTTCGAGCGCCCAAGTTAAAGTTTACAGAAAACTACGAAGCTCAGCCTGAAGACGTCGGCTCCTAATAACACAGTGTACCCAGCTCGGTGTGTACATCTTAACATACACTTAGCTACGATGCAGGATGACTAACAACTCAGCTACTTTTTTCGCCCGAGCCAAAGAATGACTCGACCTCGGAAGTCGGGGGGCAAATGATAGGGGATAAAATGGATCGTCCTACTCAGGACAGGGGATCATCCCAGTCTAACCGAGCAGACCTCAGCACCGATCAGGCCGGACCTCGATCCCGCTAAGAGCCAATTCAAGCTCGGATTTCACCAACGGACCGGCCGACCTCGCCCAGATCTCTCCACTACTACGACCTGCAGGAACCTTCTCCAATGACGCGCCCCGACCTGAGCTCAGGGTGCCAAGCATCCAACGACGCGCTCTGACCTGAGCTCGGGGCGCCAAGCATCTTTGACGACCCGCCCCGGCCCTAGCTCGAGGCACTATCGAACAAACCTCAGAGTCGGAAAGGCTGGGCCGACCTTAGAGTCCGCCGAGCCGACCTTGCTAAACATACTATTTGACCGCAGGTAACGTCGCCCCGATCTGAGTGAGAGCGTCCTGCAGAGTCAACTAAGAACTAAGGAGACTGGGCCAACCTCAGAGTCCGCCGAGCCGACCTCACGAACATATGTCGCGGGCCCCAAGTCGGCCCGACCTCAGTGTTCATCAAGCTGACTTTCAAGTAAATGTTGCGGCCTCCAAGCGAGCCCGACCTCGCCCACGGCCGCATCCACGTGCGTACCTACGCGTGCCCCTACACTGGCATACATGGTCGTACATTACAACCTTACCGCCGCCATGCTTTACTTGCTGGCCACTCCACGACATGTTGACCAGGCGCCATATCTTGCTGCTAAGGGTCATACCCTGCCACCTCTGTCAACGTCATGTCGTTCACAAGAACGGCCTACACCGTGTGCCTCAAGCAAGCCCTGCAGCATGCCACCTGGCCAAACGCCATATTCTCTCATGATGAGGACGGGTCATACCTCCACTACCTAGGCACCTCCGCGGAGATTATAAATAGCCCTATCAGGTAACGCCTTAGGACCTTTTTTCTCTGGGTTGGACTTAGCCAACAAAGTACTCCACGCTAACTTAGCCATCGGAGGGCTCTTATCGGGAAACGCCGGGGAGGCTTTGTACAGGATCCACCGGCGCGCAGGATGCGACGTCCTTTCTTCATCCCGACCGGTTCTCCGACTCCTCCGGCGTGGTCACCCTCAGGGCTGAATTTGAACCACAACAGGTTCAATTAGGGGTGTTAAATGCTAACAATCTAAATTTGTTGTCACCTACAGCCAAACTTCCTTTCATCCTCGTATTTAAAAAATATTTTTTATATAAATATTTTTTATAAAATGATTAAAAAAGAAAAGAAGCAAACTGTACGAGATTAATTAGAAATTAAATATTTTTCTCAAATTTATCTTAATTAATAAGATCTGGCAATCTTAATATATTTCATTTTATGAATAAATCACATGGATTCATCTTCTACGGTGGTAACATACCACTCTATTAGCAAAGGCAAAAGGCGTCGATCCGGTTATCATGGGTTTACAGACCATCAAGAGTAACCTCTCTTAGAATGGGGGTCTACAATACTTTGGACCAGACCATTCTAAACTCTAGCTCTATGCTCGGTAGCGAAAACACACACTCGCTTGATAAAATTCGGAGCCACCGCAGACATGTTAATCTTGGAACAAACGTCCTCGCTTCTGATGCAGCAGCCTCTCAGACGCCCGCAAGCTGTTCGACAAAATCCGAAACGAGACATAGTCTCCTGGAACGCGCTGATCGCCGCCAACGTCTCATCGCCTTCAATTAGTACACCTCGGGGAGCAACCTCAGTCAGCTGCCTCCAACTGGCCAACTCTAATTAGGCCGCCAATTGCACTCCCTCGATCTTTATGCGAAATGTGGAAGAACAGGATAAGCTTATTTAGTTTTCGAGCTTATGCCAAAGCCCAAATGCAAGTATTATGGAATGGCTTGAGCGTGTGATCTAATACCAGATGCAATGGTGTGGATGACCCTATTGGGTGCATGCAGAATTCATGGTGATATGGAACTGGCAATCTATGCAGCTTAGCACTTGATGGTATTAGATCCTAGAGAGCGTTCAATTTATGTTCTTTGGGACATGCTTTCTGGTTTTGGGATGTAGGATGGCAGAGCAAACTATTCAGAGGGTGATGAGTAATAGAGGGCTGACCAAGGTACCTGGTTGGAGTTGGATCAAGAACAAGAACCAAGTGCATCCATTTAATGCTGAAGATAGATCCCACCCTCAAGATATGTATGAGAGGTTAAGAGAGTCGATTGGTCTTCCCCTACTGAATATAAGATGCATCATTTTGAATTTGGTTAGTAGAGAATCCACTGATATTGTTCAGCAAGTTTGCTGTGTGATTCTCATTCTATCAATGACGAATTCTTTTTCTTAAATACAATCTTCTATTTAAGACCAGATGCTCAATGGGATATCAATTTATATTTCTCCACAAAATTTGATGTTACAAACTCCAGGAGGATATTACAGACTCAAAAGTTGTGGAATAATCACCTTACGAAATTTGAAACGAATTGCAGATCACTTCTTCCACTGGGGCATCCGCTGAACGGTAACCTGAGGGAGGATGGATGGATTACTTGTTAACATTTGAGATGGTGAAAGGAATTACAGACTTCGCAACTACAAAAATAGATTTACTTGCAGTACAGGACACACGTTAGTTTTCTTTCTTTCTTGTTCTTGTTCTTTTCTTTTTTTTACATGAGCTCAGATAAGTGGAGCAGGAAACTGCACATTAGTTTTCACATATATAGATATATATAGTTACATAGTTATATTTTGACATCAAGATCTTTGTATAGACTGACTAAAACTTGGATGATTATTCCATGTCTAGTTTCATTTTCCTTTGTGAGACAATGAATGCCATCAGCATCTTAGCTTTAACTTCTGATTCAGAATGCATCAAGAAAAGAAAAGAAAAGTTTCTTGTTGACAGTTGCTTATATGCGTAGGCTAAAAACTGTACAGTTTGCAGAATGACATAGCTTTTCAGCTAAATCCTTAAAACCATAAAATAGAGTTTTCATTATAGTCAGTTTCTTGAATCAAAAATAAAGCAACATTTCTGTGATTCCAAAATGCAGACAGTACTCTAGGGATGTGCCTATGTTTTAGCTGGAAAAGAACTAATGTGGATAGATTCTAATGAGAAAACCAAATGCATCGAGCTCCTATCCTAAATTTGCAACCAGATCATAGTAAATCAAGGAAAGAACACTTGAAAAGGGATTGCCTGCTTTAGTGTGTGATTTGCCATAAAAAATATCAGGGTAGAGATAGAAATCTGTATATTTGGCAGCCACTAGATATGGAGATATCACTGAACAGGCGAGGTGAGCGAATGTATATTCGGCTCACTCAAGTAGATAAAAGTAAGGAAATATTCTGAAGCTTTTTTAAATAGCTAGATAGGAATCACTATTTGGAATCTATTTTGTTGCAAACAAAATGAACAGATTTCACTGCAAGTTGTAGTAGAGGTAAATGCCATACATCAACGTTAAGTATGAAACTCATGGAAAAGGACAACCAGATGTTTATTTTCTTTTCTCACACTAATGAAACAAGAGCAGATGAAAAAGGGGCATCTAGTTTTTTCTTACTAGTGCAATTCCAATGTCTAGATGGATTAAGTAAAACCTGTTGCCTATATTCATGTTTTCCTTAGTTTTTTATTTTTGAGCTGACAAAAACAATATATGCTATGCTTAATTAATAAAAATTATTTCTAGCAAAGGTGTACTTCCTGCTGGGCTGCTACTAAAGACGGAATATGATTGAATAGAGCTAAAAAAATGCCAAATCATGAGTCAGTAATAGAAATTGCAGCTAATAGCAAAGGGCCACTCTAAACACTAAAAAGTGAAAGATAATAGGTGACCACAGGATACCTTCCCAGCATTTTCCTTATTTCCTACAATAGTTTGACAAGCGAGCCTCCAAGATTCGGGTTTCTGTAATTGTTAAAAAAAAAAAGTTCAAAAACATAATTGTATGTTAAAATGACTAAACAGCAGAAACTAGTAAGAAACTTCTAATGGTTCAAATCTTGAATGGAATAAGAGTTTGAACTCAGCACGGCGCCAGTAGCATGCCTCTTCAAGTACCGTTTTTTCATGTTGATTTCTCATTAGAAGTTCCTGCCATCATATCTGCAGTTACATCATAGGTTCCAA